>NC_056734.1:995886086-996041086 GCF_019279795.1 Protopterus annectens | reverse complement strand
GGTGGTAGAAAAGTACAGTTGTGTACACTTACCATAAATGTAGATGTTCGAGTGTATTCACTTTGCAGTCATTACATTTGGGTAACCTGCTGGCAGGTTGCCCTCAGTCGCCTGATTAAACATGTCTTGGGTCCTGCGTCGGTTGCTGTCCCTTCTTCCATGACGTCAGGTCGTCAGGGGTATAAAACATGCAGCCAACACCATTTTCATCAGTTTTTCTTGCCCCAGATGTCAGGTGCCCCCCAAATGGGGAGCAAAATATATTATATATGTATATAATTTAGAACACAAACAGTATACCTCCAATCAAAAGCAAATACACCAAAAAGGCTTTTAAGCATATTAAAAGAAGGAAGAGGTATAGTAAGAGAAAAAACAGGGGGCTGGAGGGTGGGTGACCAGGACTGCATCTACATTTATGGTAAGTGTACACAACTGTACTATGTTCTTCGTGTTTCACTGTTGCAGTCATTACATTTGGGTAGATTCCCAAAGCCATGGCTGGGAGGATGGATTTACACAGAATTAGGAGCAGCTATAAGGCCCTGCAGGACAGCAGTGGCAAAGCCAGCTCTGGATTTAGAGAAGAGAGGTAAATGGTAATGTTTGGTGAAAGTATGAACTGAGCTCCAGGTAGCAGCTTCTAGAATGTCTCTGGTAGGAACCCCTCTGAGAAAGGCTGCAGAAGTAGATGCAGCCCTGGTGGAATGAGATCTGATCCCCTTGGGGATAGGTTTACCATGGTGCACATAGCAGAAATGAATACAATGGCTTATCCATTTAGAAACAGTCTGCTTTGAAATAGGTTTTCCCTCTGCCCCTGCAGCAAATGCTACCAATAGTTGCTCAGATTTTCTTAGAGGTTTTGTCCTGTTTAAGTAGAATCTAAGTTGTCTGAGCAGAATCCGCACACCCTTGTTCTGTGGATTGGGAAAGAAAGTTGGCAGATGAATGGTCTGATTAAGAGCCTCACTGGATACCACCTTAGGCATGAAAGATGGATTGGTCCTGAGAGCCACCCTGTCCGGATGAAAAATAATGAAAGGCTCCACTGCCATAAGAGCCTGTAATTCTGAAATCCGTCTAGCTGAAGTAACTGCTAAAAGAAAACCTGTTTTCCAAGAGAGAAATTTTAAATCTGCTGTAGTATTATTATTTATTTTATTTATTTTACATTTGTTAACCGGGATGGTCCGACTGGATACATGTCCTTTTTCAGCGGAGGCCTGGGGAGAAAAGCTCCAACAGAGTTACATTGATAATTAGGTACAGTAAATGAGCTGAAAGAACTTAACAAAAACATAGGCTATTTACATACAAGTACAAGACTGCCATTACTATTTCTGAGATTACTACAAATGTAACATTAATAACATATTAGCAAGGACGGTAGGCAGTATAATGACATAGAGTTAGACAGGATACATATTTCTTTATCACAGTATACAAAGTACTTATCATCTTAGCTAGTTGTTTATGTTTTAGTTTAGTAGCTGGCTCAAAAGGAGGTAGAGTGAGTTTTTCCAAAATAAAACTGAGGTCCCATGCAGGAGTTGGTGCTCTTCTGGGAGGTCTTAACTTTTGGCCCCTCTAAGGTACTGCTTTAGCAGAGGATGAGAAAAGAGGGGGGGCTCTGTGTTGTAATGAACAGAAAGGGCAGATGCATGGATTTTTATAGAAGAAAAAGATAGGCCCTTGTGAAGCATCTCAGTTCAATATTGCAGAATCTGAGGAATATTGGGCATTGCTGTGCTTATTCCTTGTGTTTGGTTCCAGGCACAGAATCTTTTCTATTTGTCCGCATAAGATTTTCTAGTACTAGGCTTCTAGCCTCCAAAATGACATCCATCACGTTTGCTGAGAGATGTAACAGGTGAAATTAGTTGATTAGCCATGCTGCAAGATTCAGAGCTTGGAGCTGAGTGTGCAGAATTTGATAGTTCTGCTCAGACAGTAGGTAAGGTGTCAGAGGTAGGTACCATGGAGGAAGATGTGACATACTGCGTAGGAGTGGGTACCAGTGTTGGCAAGGCCAGTTTGGAGAAATCAGTATCATTTTTGGTTTTTATTGTCTGACTTTTAGTAAGACCTTGGAGAGCAGAGGCAGAGGAGGAAAGGCATAGACTGATAGGTTTTTCCAGCTGAAGGACAGAGCATCCACTTTCCAAGCTTTTTTTTTGATGAATTCTTGTGCAGAATTTGTCCAACTGATAATTTTGGGATGAGGCAAAAAGTTCTATGTCTGGGCTCCCCCATTTGTGTGTCAACATGCTGAAGATTTGTGGATCCAGTTTCCATTCGTGTGGGTTCATAAGATTTCTGCTTAGTGCATCTGCCAGAGTATTTTGCTTTCCTGGCAGGAATTGAGCTTGTAGATGTATTTGGTAGGTCAAGGCCGTGTTCCACAATGCCATGGCTAGTCTGCAAAGGGGGTAGGAATGGGTACCCCCCTGCTTGTTTATGTTCCACATGACTGTGGTGTTGTCTGTCTTTATCAGTAGTTGTCCTGGATGAAGATAGTCCTTGAAGGCTGTCACAGCATTCTGTACAGCTAGCATTTCTTTCTGGATGATATGTAGGTGCATTTGATATGGGCTCCATTGGCCCTGAATGCATCTCCCTGCCAGATGCACCCCCCAAGCATAATCTGATGCGTCTGTAGTCAGGGTTTGGGCAGCAAGGGGTGGAGTGAATGACAGTCCCTTGTTTTGGTGGCAGGCCTCTGCCCACCATAGGAACTCTAGCTGCAGGCAAGGAATGATAGGCATCATTATTTCCAGGCTGTGACAATGTTGACTCCATAAGCTTTTTAGGTACCACTGAAGTTTCCTCATATGCAGTCTTGCATATGGAATTATTAGGATGCAGGAGGCCATGAACCCCAAGGTCTGCAGAATTTGTCTTGCAGATAGCTGGGTTTTTGTGGCCACCTGTTTGAAGTAAGTCATCAATTGAATTTGTTTTTCTGGTGTAAGGGTAGGTCATCTGGGCAGTTGTATTCAAGCTAGCACCCAGGAATGTAATTATTTGGGAGGGTACCAGTTGTGATTTCTTTTCGTTTATGGTGTCCCCTAGACAAGTTAGAAGTCTTTTTACAAATGCCAGATGTTTTAGAAGAGTGTCCTTGTTTTCTGCCTGAATTAGACAATCGTCCAGGTAAGGATAAATTAGAATTTTTCTTTGTCTGCAAAATGCAATTACTGGTGCTAGGCACTTTGTGAAGACCCTGGGCGCAGTAGATAAGCCAAAGGGCAGTGCAGAGAACTGGTAATGCAAATAGCCTGCTTTAAAGCGGAGGTATCTTCTGCAAGATTCCCTGACTGGGATATGCAGGTAAGCATCTTTTAAGTCTAGAGTTACCAACAAGGCATCCTTGCCTAGCATAGGCAGCAACTGTTGTAGAGTCAGCATCTTGAATTTTGGAATGTCCAGAAATGTTTTTAGAATGGATAAGTCCAGAATTGGACGCCATGATTTGTCTTTTCTGGGTACCAGGAAAAGTCTTGAATAGAAACCTTGTCCCTTTTCTGGTACTGGTTGAATAGCCCCCATATTCATGAGGGACAAAACTTGTTTCTGGGCCTCTGCCCACTGATTTGGAGGCAGATCTGGCCATCTGTTTGGGATTGGCAACGCGTGAAAATGAAATCTGTATCCCTGGGATACTATATTTAAAACCCACTTGTCCTGGGTAATTAGTTGCCAGTTTCGTGCATGAAGTGCCAATTTTCCCCCCAAAGGGACGGCCAAAAGATAAGTGCTTGCTGATTGCAGTGGAAAGTCATTGAGACTTGTTTACCGTAGGAAGGTGCCTTGTTACTTCCAGATTTGGAGGTGGAGGCACCCCATTGTTTTGTTCTACAAGTTCCTTGTGACTGAAACCTGGAGCCTTTGGAATGTCTGGGTTTGACCTGAGTGACTCTGGTGGGTACTGGAAAGGACCAGTTCTTAGTAGGCCAATGCCTACTGAACCTGGGTGGCTGCACTTGTAGGAAATATTTTACAGTTTGCATAGATTTAGCTTTATCTTCCATCTTTTTCAAAACTTCATCTGCCTTATTACCAAATAGACTGTCCTGTTGTAAAGGAGCATCCAACAAATTTGCTTTAACATGATCAGGCAGGTTTTGCTCCTTGAACCAAGCATGCCTTCTTATCACAGATCCAGTTACAGCGGCCCTGCAAAAGGCCTCCAAAGAATCAAAACTACATTGCAAAGTATGCTTTCCAACTTGTTTAGCTGAATGCAATAAATCCTGCAACTCTCTATTTTCCAAACAGTCAGAAATCAACATCATTTTCTGTTTAAGTAAGCCCATGACATGCTGCTGATATTTAAGCATATGAAATTGACAGTTTAAAGCCCTGCCAAGGTTGCAGACGTGTAAACCTTCTTACCCCATCTATTTACCCCCTTGGAGTCTCTATCAGAAGGGGTAGGATTTTTAGCAGTAGAAGCCTTAATGCCCTTGGGACCCTGAGAAATGGATTCAGGGTCAGCAGTAGGGTTTTTAGAGAGGAATTTGTGGGAGTCAGGAACCCTGTAATATCTGTCTGGCTTACTAGGAGCCGAAGGCAGGGAATCAGGGGCCATGCTGGATTTTGAGAAAACATCATCAACAATGTCTAGAACAGGAGGTATAACCACAGGCCTATGTTGAGGAAGAAGAAGGAAATCCCTAAGCCTCTTTTTAGATTCTGAGAAATCCTGACTCTCCCAGTGAAAGTGTTCCCTTAAGGTATGCAAAGTTTCTCCAAAAGAAAAATCCTCAGGAGGAGAAGCAGAGGGGATGGAATCTTCTGCATCAGAGTCCTCATAAGGTGGAATAGATAATTCCTGATCAGAAGAGGAATCAGAAGAAACAGAAACCTGATCTGATGATTCATAGTCAGTGCCTTGCCTCTTAGCAGGAGGGGGATGGGTACCCCTGATCAAGGTAATTACATCCTCAGCCATTTTGATCATTTGTTTTTTAGGCATAGGGGCCTGTGCATTTGGCCCAAGCATTGTTTTTTTAGACATAGAAGTTGATTTTGGCCTTAGTTTTGAAGATGGCATCGATTTAATATACAAATTTTTAGGCCTGAAAACACCTTCAGAAGCCGGTGCCTGCTCAGCCACTCTGGACCCATCTAAGGTAGAGACATCCGTGGGTTCAGTACTTAAAGTGTCTCGTGGCATACTGGACTCCAAATGGGTCTCAGTAGAGGCCTGCGAATCAAAAGTAGCGGGTATCAGGGACTGCGGAAGCACCTCAGTGAGTACCAGCGAACCGGCGACTGGCTTAGAAGAAGCTTCGTCGTTGGTTTTGGACCTCGACAGTCTGTCTCTGTCTTTTTCTTTTGAGTTTTTTAGGTATTCCGGTAGTCCGATTGCTAACCAACGACATTTCTGGACAGTTAAATCTTGAGCCAAAATATTTTGATGCAAAAATATACCGACGCTTAATTGTGTGCTGATTAAATTTAGCACAAAACAGACAGCAAGGCATGTTGTGGTCAGGGCCTAGGCAAGGAATAGATTTCAAATGAAAATCCTTATGAGGTATTTGCTTCCCACAAGTAATACAATTAATAACTTTTACTGACATCGGTAAGGAGCAAGAAAAAGATTCCCCAACGGGGTACTTAGCTTTAGGTTGAAGACTTCGGTTCTGAAACTTGAAAACGAAAATTTCAGGAGTCAGCCGACCATCACTTGCAAACTGCTTCGGGCACCGCGAGGCAAGGAAGACTGATGAAAATGGCGTCGGCTGCATGTTTTATACCCCTGACGACCTGACATCATGGAAGAAGAGACAGCAACCGACGCAGGACCCAAGACTTTGTTAATTAGGCCGACTGAGGGCAACCTGCCAGCAGATTACCCAAATGTAATGACTGCAGCAGTAAAACACGAAGAACATCAGCTCCAGCAGAACAAGCTTTTGTCTTTCCTAGTAACTATTTATTTACTGACTTATAAGTGAACAAAATGCAGTCTAACAGCCACCTTGACAGAGTAGTTTTTGCTATATGCATGCCTTTTCTGCAATCTGAAAAGGATACAAATAGTTGGTCAGTTTTTCTGAACTCTTGTCCTGTGTAGACAGAAATACAACCGTCTATGCACATCAAGTTGGTGAAGCATATATTCTGCCTTATTGCCATACTTGGAAAGAAAACTGGCAAATCTATAGACTGGTTCAAATTAGTGTCTGAGCATACTTTTGGTAGAAATGCTGTTTTTTTCGGAGTGACACCCTGTCATTGTGGAATAACAAATAAGATGGGCTTATAGGTAAGGCTTGTAACTCCAAAAATCTCTTGGCTGATGTAATTACCATGAGGAAAATGGTCTTCCACGTTAAGAACTTTAAATCACATGATGACGATGGCTCAAAGGGAGGAAGAATTAATCTGGATAATACAAGGTTTAGGTTCCATGGTGGGAGCGGAGGCCTAATAGATGGTCTCAGAGATTAGTGGCCATCAGAAAAGCCTTCAACAGTCTGTGGGACAATGTTTGGCCCTTCACACCCAAAATGAAAATTTGAGATTGCTGCTAGTTGAACTTGGACAGTAGCTGCAGCTGCTCCCTCATTAAAGAGTTTCGTCAAGAGTTCTAGAATTGAAGATATAGGTGCAGAATAAGGATCAATGTGATTCTGCAGTGCCCAGATTGAAAATATTTTCCATTTACTGAAATATAATCTTCTGGTAGATGTCTTGTGAAAAGAAATCAGGATATGTTGTGCTGTGGATGAAAGGTTTTGTAGCTTGGCTATGTTTGGAATTGGAGCAGCCAAGCTGTCCATTTTAGGGTCTGAAGGGATGGATGAAGAGCTCCTGATGAGTGGATCTGGAACTGGGTCCAGAATCCAAGGCTCTTCCTGAAGATGAGGTTGTAGGAAAGGGAACCAAATCTGTCAAAGTCAGTAAGGGGCTATAAGTATTAATGTCCTTCTCAACACACTGACTTTCTGAAGAAATCTGGGTATCAGTGGAAAAGGAGGGAAAGCGTAGAGGAGACCCAGGGGCCAATCGTGTACAAGTGCATCCTATGGGGATTCCTCCCTCCGGAGGGGGGGATCAGGGCAAAGTAGCCGCTGCATTTTGTGTTCATGGACATGGCAAAAAGATCGCAGCAAGACTGGCCCTGTTTTTGGAAAATCATTTCCACCACTTCTTGTTTCAGGGACCACTCATGAGGCATTAGAATTGCTCTACTGAGTCTTCTACTATCACGCTGGACTTCCCTGAGATGTGCATTGCTATCAGAAAACACTGGGAGGAAGTCACCCACTGCCATACTCTGAGAGCCTCTCAACAAAGGGGGTAAGGTTTGGTTCCTCCTTGTTTATATATTAAACCACAGGCATGTCTGTCTGGACTGCAACTGTTCCCAGTGGAAGAGTGTTGAAATGCCTGCAATGCCAGAAGCACTGCTCTCATCTCTAGGACACTGATATGCAAATTGACCTCATAATCGGGCCACATGCCTTGGGCTGTCATTCCCTGATAATGATCCCCCCACCCTATCTGGGAGGCATTCGTGGTCACTGTGGCTAGAGGGGATGGGAGAATGTAAGGAAGACCTAAGGTCCCTTGATCTGAATGAAGCCACCAATGAAGGTCCCTTTTGCAAGATTCTTTTAGCATTATCTGATGCGACATTGGAAGTTTCTGCATAGATCATTGTGTGAAGAGGAATCACTGTAAGATCCTCATACGCATCTGAGCTAGGGGGGGTTCACAGTGATTGTTGTCGCCATTGTACCCAATACCTTGAGAACTGTTCTTGCTTGAACCTTTGTTTTTTTAGAGTTGATCTCAAACCTGTGCTCATAGTGTTTGTATCCTGTCTGGCGGACGTTTTACTATCATTGTAATGTTGTCTAATTCTGCACCTATGAAAATGATATGCTGAGATGGCAATAAGGCAGAATTTTCGTAGTTTATCGTAATTCCTAACCGAGCACAGGTATTCAAAACGGTGTCTCTTGTTTGCGAAAATAGATGCTTTGTGGTGGCGGTTAAGAGCCAGTCATCTAAATATGGAAGCACCTGAAATCCTGAATGTCTCAAGTGAGCCGTAACCACTGCCATGCACTTGATGAACACTCTGGGGGCTGTAGTGAGACCAAAGGGCAGAGCTCGGAATTGAAAATGACTGGCTCCCAGCCGAAAGCGTAGAGGACTCCTGGATGGCCTGTCCATTTTTATGTGATAGTACGCATCCTGGAGGTCTATAGAGCACATCCAATTGTCTTTCTCTAGAAAAGAGAGTATCAACTGCAGTGTAACCATCTTGAACTTTGTCTTTTTTACAGACTTGTTCAAATTGTTGAGATCCAGTATGGGTCTCCAGTCCCCTGTTTTCTTTGGAACTAAAAAGAACCTTGAGTAAGTTCTAGATCCTATCTGGTCTGCGTGGAATGGTTGGATGACTCTTTTCTTCTAGCAACTTTTGAACTTCTATGGTTGCTTGCTTCCTGTGACTGGGTGGAACATCTGGAAACCTTTTCATTTGTGGGGCTGGGTTGGAAAAGGGTATGGCGTAACCTTTGGATATGATTCTTTGCACCCATTTGTCTTGTTATTCTTAGCCAGGCATCTGGGTACAAGGTTAAGTGACTCCCAACTGCCTCCAATGGGGAACAGTTGGGCCTCCTTTCAGGAATGCTGAAAGGGCTTGCTGAAGAATGATTCTCGGTCGCCCTGATTTTGTGGACCCCCAATGCCATGTGGCCGGAGTCTTCCATTAGTCCCTCCTCCTCTCCCCCTGGAGGAGGGTTCACCACTTGTGTCTTGAAAGGCTCTCTGGGATTTTCGAAACACATCTTTCCTCCCCTTTGACCCCTGGGATAGGGTCTAGAAGGTGTGGAAAAATGGACTCCAACAGCAGATAGAGTCTTTCCTTCCTGTTCACACCTGGTCAGTGTTTCTTTGACTTTAGGCCCGAAAAGTGAAGAGCCATGGAAGGGGGTGTTAATGAAGGATAACTTGAAGGGTACCGCAAACTAACACAAGCGCATCCAGGAATGTCTCCTATGGGCAATTTCTGAACCCGATGACCTAGTCGCTACATCGGCTGCGTAAGATAAGCCTCATGGATGAGTTGACTACTGAGTTAAGGGTTGAGAGCTGGGAAGGTATTTTATCTGTCACTCTCACAGCTGCAGTACCCTGGAGAGCATCTCCAAGCTCCTTTAGGAGATCTCTCTCTAACCTTGTGAAGTGAGTGAGTGAGGTAATTCAGGGACCATAGTGTAAAGGTCGCTGAAGAGAACATCCGCTTACCGTATCTGTCCATCAGATGCGACTCCTTCGGGGGATGGACAGATGTAGATGTTTCTGATAACTCCTTTTTGGTGGCTGCCACCGCCACCACCACCATAGGATATACGGGGACACCTTTAGTAAAAAAAAACATTTGTCTTCCAGGGATGTTATGAATTTATTTGGCCTCCTAGGGACGGGTTCCACTGTGTCCGGAGACTCCCACACCTTTTGACAAACTAATTCCATGAGTTCCTCAAAAGGCAGAGACACCCAAGTGGCAGAAGGTCAAGACCCAAAAGCCTTCAGGTACACAGACTCCTCGTCAGAAGGGGTGATGGTCTTCTGTTTAAGGACTTCCAAGATGTCTGCAAAGGAGACATCTTTAGAGAGCAACCATGGGGACCCTTCTGATTCACCGAAGTCCGTGTCTGATGTGGTTGACTCCTCTGGAGAGTCCAAATGTTTCTTCTTACACAGTCTCTTTTGGGGTGCCTCTTCAGATGGGGCTTCCAGAGAGGTTTACAAAGAGAGGGGTTTGCCCTCTGGGGCTTCCTGAGGCTTCAGGTCTCTACGCTGTGGGATGGGTTGTGCAGAAACAGATACCGGTGCCTTAGGGGGTGGAATAGGAGGTCTTGACAGGCAAGATGCCGTGGGGACAAAGCTCTCCTCATAGCCGCAAAAGCCCCCCTTGCCCTGACCCAAGGAAACCTCTGGGTCCAAGGAACCAGAAGATCCCACCAGCACCACAGGGGGAGGCTCCGAGACCAAGGTAGGAGCCGAGCTCAACCGAGCCTCCCCCCTAAAAGAGCAAGTATCTATCCCGGCAGAGGGCTGCCTCCCAAACATCTCTGATGCTCAGGTGAAGGCTGCCCTCTCCAAAGCAAAAAACACTGCTTCCATGGGACCAGATGGCATCCTGGGTTGCATCCTACATGAACGCCAAGAAGAACTAACCCCTCAAATAAAACAGCTGTACAATCTCAGCCTCACTACAGGATATGTGCCGACAGAATGGCGTACAGCAACAGTGGTCCCACTCCACAAAGGTGGAGCCTCTACGGACCCTGGAAATTATTGCCCCATAAGCCTGACTAGCCTAGTCTGCAAGGCTGTGGAGAGGATCATCATGGAGCTTATAAACAAAGACATTGGGGACCTACAGACACTAGATCCTACCCAATTCGGCTTCATCAAGGGCAGATCTTGCCTTTTGAACCTGGTCGACTTCTTTGAAACAATCACCAAAGCCATAGATGAAGGGAAGGTAGTCCACACAGCCTATCTGGACCTAGCAAAGGCATTTGACACAATACCCCACTCGGGCATCATAGATAAGCTATCCAGCTTAAATATAAACTCCTATGTTACAAGATGGGTCGCAAACTGGCTCAAAGACAGAACCTACAGAGTGAGAGTTGCTGGAGCCATGTCAGACTCGAAACCGGTCACAAGTGGCATCCCACAAGGTTCTGTCCTGGAACCGCTCTTGTTCAGTATATACTTTTCCGAGGTACAGGCCAACGTGGGAGGACTTTGGCTCACCAAGTTCGCAGATTACTGCAAACTGGGCGCCATAATCGACTCTCCAGCTGACACAAACATCCTTCAAAAAGGTCTCACAGAGACGGATAACTGGTGCCAGAGCCATGGTCTAAAGCTAAATGCCAAAAAGTGTATAGTCATACCCTTTGGCAAAAACAATGTGCCCACAAATTACCATATAGGTGGAACCCATTAAGTACAGAGAAAGTAATTAGGGATCTGGGGACCCAAGTTGATAGCAATCTCTCCTTTGACAACCACATTGCCAAAGTGGTTAGAAAGACCTTCTACATAGCCCACCTCATCATGAAAGGATTCACATCTAGATCAAGAGAGGTAATCGTGCCCCTTTATTCATCCCTCATCAGGCCTATCATAGAATATAATGCCCCCTTTGGGATGTACCTTACCCGACACCTGCAGCAATTAGAAAGACCCCAAAAGTACCTCACCAAGAGGATCAAGGGACTCAAGCAGATGCCATATGCTGCTCGGTTACTCCAGCTCTACTCAGTTGCATACCGCCTACTTCGAGGCGATCTATGCCTGACATATAAAGCTATGTCCAATCCAGAATTAATGGACATGCTCCACCTCAGTAAATCTAAATCCCTTAGAGCCACATGCTCGAGGGACTTGAACCTCAGCACAGAAATAAATAGAACTTGCTGGAGGGACAGATTCATAACCCAGAGGCTTTCTTCGCTCTGGAATAGAATTCCAATTCATGTTAGGCAGAGCACCTCATTGAATCTCTTCAAGAAGAATCTTGATGAGTGGATGGGGGATCGTAGGTTTGTCCCGGGAATTACTTCCGTGTCACTATTAGACAGAGGCACAGTAAACTAAACCTTAAAAAGGGCACAGTATACTCAAATCAAGGGGTGGCGTAAGCCAAACAAAATCGGGCTAGGCTTGTAATTGCCCCAGGGCAGATAGCCTAGTATGAACCTATGAACCTATGAGCCGAAACCCTGAGAGGCAAGTTTGGAACCAATAAAATATCAGTCCGACTGCCCCCTCACCCCCAAACCTGACCGGATAGTGTTGGCTCCTATACCCCTCAGACAGCACCGAGGTAGTCAGAGCAATCTGAGCCAAAGATACCGGATGTAGGTCTCAGCCCCGGTCTACCTCTATCAGTTCCATGCATTCCAGCTCCAAGGCCACAGTCTGACTGGGAGAAGGAATCAACATAGAGGGGACTATGGTTCTGAAGCAGACTGGCTTGGTTCTGACAAAATTGTTGCCAGCACCGGTGCCCTCACTAGCTTCTGCACCAGATGGTCCATATCATAGTCTGAAAGACTCCTGGAAGAACGAGAGGATGGGCTGGAGATGCCACAGATTGAAGTATTGGTGACCTAAGTGTATGAGAAACCGGATCCAAAGCAGGTGAGCGGCTCCTTACTTGCAACACCATTGGCCCCGAAACAGATGGAAACTAGGCGGAAGGCTGAAGTAGTTCAACCAGCTCAGATACTTTTGAAACTTTATTTGACAGCTCCAATCCATTAGATGATGCAGATTATGGTCTTTTAGAGCCCTTGTCTGATTTCTGAGAGGGAGACACTGACTTCTTTGAAGGGCTATGACTCTGTTCTAGAGCTTCAGAAAAGGTAGACTTAAGTAGGCCCTTAAGGATTAGTTTACTCATCCTTTCATGAAGGACTCGTGAACTGAAGGAATGGCATATCGAACAAGATTTCTGTAAATGCAGGGCTCCCAAACAATAAAAACAATCAGTGTGACCATCCATAATGGACATTTTCTGTGAACACCTAGGGCACCTTTTAAACCCTGACACTTTAGACTCTTTAGGCTGCTGCGACATTTTGATACAATTTAAAAAACAATTCAAAAAACACACCAAGAAGTAAACAAGCCCTCTAACTAAAATGGGCTCAATATCTATAACAACACACACAAAAGCCTTAAACACAGATTGATAAGTAAGAAAAACGTTATTTATTACCTAAAAGTTTTAAACTACTCTATTATAAAGACTACGATATATATATATCTAAATATGTTAAACACACTCTAACGATAAAGGGATAGGGGATTTGAGGCCTAAAACATTTGGCCAAACAGGAAACAACAAGCACTATATTTATAAAGGAAGAAGCAGCATTATAAAGACGTGTAGAGGAAAGGACACTAGCAAAACTACTAAAGCTGTATAAGATATTTCAAAAATGTTGTATTTAAATTGTAAATAGGAAAAAAGAACAATATGACTTAGCCAGAGGTAGAATCAGATGCTCAATCCGTTTCAGCAGCAAACGAGATCTGTGCAATGTCCTGCAGCATCATGGGATAGGGAGTGAGCCATGAGCTAGCTGAAGACCTCAAGATTTAGTAAATGGCTGAGTCGGAACCGAGGATCGGTTCCAAACCCATCAGTAAAGAATGAAGGTGAGATAGGACAACTTCACATCTGGAGTTTTCTTCCACGCTCTTTCTTTCTGACATCATCACTCATTTTCTTTACTACTTTCATTATTCACTGCATCTATCACGGTTGGTTGTCAGCCTGGGATGACATGCTCGACAGGCCACGATGCTTCACTAGGGACGGCTTGCACCTGTCACCCCTGGGCTTTCGGATATTGGCAAAGGCTCTTGCTACCCCCATAGTGCCTTTTTTAGGCAAGGCTCAAAAGACAAACCCACCTCCATAGGTATCACAAGGGATAAGAAACTAAGAGTAATGCTACTCAACGCCAGAAATCTAAACCTCAAGATGCATGCACTCAAAACTCTCCTTAGCATGGAGAACATTGATATCTGGGCAGTAACAGAAACCTGGTTCAAGGCTCTCGAGAGCACCCCAGCACTACCAGGTTATACCTCATACCATGCTTTTCGGCCCCAAAACTTGGACCAAACCAGAAAAGGAGGGGGAGTATCAATATTCGTCAAAGATACCCACACCTCCAGGTTGGTGGCACAGCACAAAGCATCAGAGACTATCCATGAGCAACTAACAGTGGGTAAAACTGCCTTCCAGTTTATAGCCTGCTACAGACCACCCTCCCAAACCCAGGAACCCCACTCGGCCTTCCTGAGAACACTGGAAAATATGAAGGTCTCTCCAAACACCATTATATTGGGTGACTTCAACTACTCAAACATAGACTGGGAGCATTACTCTAGCTCCAACACCCTATCTCAAAGATTCCTAGAATTTATAAACTCAAATGCTATGGAACAACTTGTTACCACTCCCACAAGAGGGGAAAACATACTGGACCTGATCATCACCAACATGGGGACTCTATGCTCCAGACCAGAAGTGTATCCCTCACTGGTAAGATCAGACCATAAACTATTCTCACTGGATATTCACATCCCGACCCCAACCCCTGCCCAGAAAACTACAGTGAAAAACTTCTCTAAAGCAAATTTCACACTCCTCAAAACCGAGGTGGAATCCTTCAAAGCCCCCGGGCCTGTGGAAAATACGTCCCAGACCGCAGAATCCTTTATAAATGCATTCTATGAACACCTTCAGGAATGCATGGATCATGTAATCCCAAATAAAACCAAGACCCAATCCTCCAAAGACAGATGTCCTGTCTGGTGGACCCCAGCCATAAACAAACTATACAATAGAAGGAGGAAGCTACTACATGATAGAGCAAAATCCCAAAAAGGGAAGGCATCTCTGATCAGTGTTAGCAAAAAACTACGGGCACTCATAAAATCGTCTAAGGCCAGCTTTGAGAGAAAAATTGCACAGGATACTAAGGATAATCACAAGGCTTTCTTTAGTTATGTTAGGAACCTGGGTGGGAATTCTCAGATATGCTCAGAATTAGTCCTAAATGACAAAAAGTACACCGAACCCACAGACATTGCCAACATCCTAGCTGACAGGTTCAGCGCAAATTCCCCCCCCCCACCAAAAGGGCAAATATCTATCCCAGCAGAGTGCTGCCCCCCCTGACATCTCAGATGCTCAGGTAAGAACCGCCCTCTCCAAAGCAAAAAACACAGCATTAGTGGGACCAGACGGTGTCCCAGGCTGCATCCTACATGAACTCCAAGAAGAGCTAAACCCAAACATAAAACTACTGTTCAGTCTCAGCCTTACCACAGGATATGTACCCAAAGAGTGGCGTACAGCAACAGTGGTCCCTCTCCACAAAGGTGGTGCCTCAACGGATCCTGGAAACTATCGCCCCATAAGCATGACTAGCTTGGTCTGCAAAGCTATGGAAAGGATCATCATGGACCTCATAAAAAAAAGATATTGGAGACCTACAGACACTGGATCCTACCCAGTTCGGCTTTGTTAAGGGCAGATCCTGCCTCTTAAACCTGGTCGATTTTCTTTGAAACAGTCACCAAGGCCATTGACGAGGGGAAAGTGGTCCACACAGCCTACCTGGACCTCGCAAAAGCCTTTGATACAATACCCCACTCGGGCATTATAGATAAGCTCACCAGCTTAAATATAAACCCCTATGTCACTAGATGGGTTGCAAACTGGCTCAAGGACAGAACCCACATGGTTAGAATTGCTGGAGCCATGTCAGACTCCAAACCAGTTACAAGTGGCGTCCCACAAGGCTCAGTCCTGGGACCTCTCCTGTTCGGTATATATTTCTCGGAGGTACAGGCCAACACGGAAGGACTGTGGCTGACCAAGTTTGCAGATGACTGCAAACTGGGCGCTGTAATCGACTCTTCAGAAGACACAAGCATCCTCCAAAAGGGCCTCAAAGAAAGAGACAACTGGTAACAGAGCCATGGCCTCAAGCTAAACGCCAAAAGTGTATAGTCATCCCCTTTGGCAAAAACAAAGTGCCCACAAATTACCACATAGGTGGTAATCCATTAAATACGGAAGAACTAATTAGGGACCTGGGGACCCAAGTTGATAGCAATCTCTCATTTGACAACCATGTGGCCAAAGTGGTTAGAAAAACATTTTATATAGCCCACCTAATCATGAAGGGATTCACATCTAGATCAGGGGAGGTCATCGTGCCTCTACTCATCCCTCATCAGGCCCATAATTGAGTACAATGCCCCTTTTGGGATGTACCTTACCAGACACCTGCAGCAACTGGAAAGACCCCAAAAGTACCTCACCAAGAGGATCAAAGGGCTCAAACAGATGCCATATGATGCTGCCCGGTTAAAGAAACTCCAGCTCTACTCAGTGGCATACCGCCTGCTCAGAGGCGATCTGTGCCTGACGTATAAAGCCATGTCCAACCCGGAATTAATGGACATGCTGCACCTCAGAAAATCCAAATCCCATCGAGCTACGTGCTCGAGAGACTTGAACCTCAGCACTAAAATAAATAGGACATGCTGGAGGGACAGATTCATAACCCAGAGGCTCCCTTCACTCTGCCTAACCTGGACTGGGATTTTATTCCAGAGTCATTGACTCTCTTCAAGAGGAATCTTGAGTGGATGGTGGATCGTAGGTTTACCCCGGGATCATTTCTGTGTCACTGTTAGACAGAGGCACAGTATACTAACCTCGAAAAAGGGCATAGCAAAATTAATTTAAAATGGGTGGCGAAAGCCAAACACTCTCTGGCTAGGCTTATAAATGCCCTAGGGGCAGATAGCCTAGTATGAACTTATGAACAACTTAGCAGTAAATGTGAACAAAACAAAGAGATAATTGTGGACTACAGGAAAAATTGCAAGGAACATGCCCCCTCACCATCAATGGGGAAGCAGCTGAAAGAGTGAGAAGTACAAAGTTTCTGGGAGTGCACATCGTTGAGGACTTGTCTTGGAAAACAAATACAAATGCCATAGTCAAGAAAGCACTTTTTAAGAAGGCTGAGGATAGCGAATCTCCCATCGACAGTTCTCACTACCTTCTACAGAGGTACGATAGAAAGCACATCCTGATGAACAACCTCATAGTATGGTATGGAAGCTGCTCTACCTCTGAGCACAAATGCCTCCAGAGAGTGGTGAAGACAGCCGAGAGGATCATTAAGACCACCTTACTATCTATCCACGACTTGTACTTATCCAGATGTCTCAGCAGGTCCAGAGGAATAATTAGACTGCACTCACCCTGCTTACAGACTGTTCCTGCATCTATCATCCGGAAAGTGCTCCAAAGCATATGTTGCAAAACTACGAGATTCAGGAACAGCTTCTTCCCCAATGTCATCAGGGTGCTGAACTCTAATAACCACTGCACTCCATGATGTCCAACTGGGTCAGTAGAAACTGTTTCAGTTTGTGCAAGAACCTGGTTACCAGTCTCTCCCAATACTTAGTGCAATATTCACCATGTCTGTAACTTATAGGCCATCTAGGGCAGTAGCAATGCAGTAAAATAGCTCTTCTTTCAGTGAAATACATGCAAATCCATAAATTAACCATAGTACAATACTCTAAGGTCCATAATGCAATATTCTAATGTTCACAGTGCAATACTCAATGTCGCTTTCTGTGCAAGGATCAATGCAATGTCTTAACCAAGTTCCTATGCAATACTAAAGTCTCATGCAAGTAAGTGCTCGGTTCAAAAAGTGTTAGACTGCGTTTCTAATTATGCGCAATATTAGTCTGTCTACCTGCATGTCTGTGATGTAATAGCTATGTGTTACATGTGTAAATAGCTGTGAAAATAGTCTATATGTTGTCTGCACATTGAGTCTGGAGATACGGAATTTCGTTCAGTTTTTGCACTTGTGTGACTTCTGAATGACAATAAAGTTGACTTTGACTTTTGACATCTGCAGCGACTGCTCTCCACTTGTTGAGAAATTTACTGTGTCCACTCAGTGTGTAACAATATCTATGCAAACACTTCTGTGCAAATAACCTAAATTGTCTGGATTTTTCCTGCCAATGTCTTCCCATTATTCCTTTGCAATGTGCCTGTCTATTCCTTTAGCTGTACCTCTCCTTACCACCTCTGGCTGATTATTAAAGTTGTCACTTAGTATTTTATACACCGTGCTGATTATTCCATTTTTAGCATTTCCAGTTCTTGGCTCTGCCATTAACTTTACCAAGGCTAACATAAACATTTAATTTGCTACCCCTCTCTTTTTTTCTTTCTCTTTGCCTGTACTCTGCTATTAATCCTCAGTAAGGTAAACATTCTCTAATATGCAACCCAAACATTTGTTTCACTTCATCCCAGCCTATTACTTTTCCAGCCTCAGTCTGACTTATCTGGTCCTACTACCCTGGTTACTTTGCTAGTTTCCTCCAATCCCTTCTGGCTACCACTTCTTTATTTTTCATGTCTTTGCTTCAAAATATCCCTGCAGGCAAGGTCTCCTCTTCCAATCCCTGACGTATTCCAGTTAAAAAATAGCTTGCCACTTTATAAATGTAATATTCTGGGTGATTATTGACATTCATCTTTCGGATGCAGTTCATTAATGAGAATCTTTCTGCATCTCTAGTACCTATCCCTGCCACTTGTTGGCATTTTCAGTTTAGATATATAGCCTTCAGTTTGTGTTATACAAGTCTGAAGTGTATAGCCTTAAATATTCCCTCATGTCTGGTAGCCCTAGTCTTCCCGGTTCTAAGGGAAGAATTAGCCTGTCCTATCTAACCAGTCTTTGTACTACTCCAGATAAACTCCTTCAGCTCTATTTGCTTCTGTCCATAACCTCTCCTACTCCTGATCTGTATTTTCACTGTATCTTACTGTCCAGATTCATAACCGAGCTCCTGTAGGTGGGTGACTAGCCCAACTCAAGCTAACAGAGCACAAGAAAGTCAGAAAGCTAAGTTATTGTTTTTACCCTGCCTCAATTATTGCAGTTGCCCTCACTATCTTAATTTCTCAGCCTGATCGCACTAAAGTGTTATACTTTTATTATTGCTGCACATTCTTGTTGGTGAGAACTGCTCTGCACCCTAGTGAGAGTATTATGCTGACCGGAATCCCCTGGTGAGATGGGACAGGTGGTCAGCTTTGTGTGTGTGTGTGTGTGTGTGTGTGTGTGTGTGTGTGTGTGTGTGTGTGTGTGTGTGTGTGTATGGGTGTGTGACTCTTCATTGGTTATTTTCTGTAAAGGAAAGGCTTCCGTTGGTGGTACTTATACCCCTATATTTGTGCAGGCCTGCGCTTGTTTAACTGAGCTCCTGAAGGTGGGCGACTAGCCTAGCTCAAGCTGAGAGCAGAAGAAATTCAGAAAGCCAAGTTGTTTTTTTACTCTGCTTCAATTATTACACTTGCCCTCACTGTCTTAATTTCTCGGCCTGATCACACTAAAATGTTACATTTTTATTATTCGTGCCTAGGTGATTTGACCATTTTCACTGCTGCTGGTGTGTGCAGCAATTGTTTTCTACTTTAAAAAAAAGCAGTTGAGATCAGGCAGAGAGATTACTGTTGCATAGGAGATTTAATCATTCCAGCTGCTGGTTGTGCCGCAACTGTTTAAACTTTAAAAGCTCTGTCTTTTGTGTAGAGTAGTACAGCCCTGGTACAAATTTGCTGCACCCAGGACTTTTTGGTTATTCAGAACTCTCTCCTGGCCATTCATGATGATGAGAACCCCTCTGCACACTAGTGAGAATAGTGTGCCAATGAGATAGGTGGTCATCTCAGTGTATAGCCCCGCACTGGTTACTCTCCGTAAAGGAAAGGCTCCTGTTGGTGGTATTTAAACCCTGTGTTTGCACTGGCTTCTGCTTGTTTGTGCAACACACAGTGCTGCTACACTGCAGTAAACCTCTGATGAGTTATTCCTTCTTCAAATTTTCCCTTAGCAATACCTGCGTGGTCTTGAGGTTGTGAGGACCTTCTCTGCAGCAGTGCACTGAATTTGCCCAGCCCCTACACACACCTAGCTGAATAACCCCCTCAGACCTTTCACCCCTTACTCCCATTAGATCTCCTTGGTCCTTCCCTCCAGATTCTGACAAATATTGACGGGCAGCTTCCTACAGTTTCTCCAGCCAGTATAGTTGATATGGGCATACTGTGGTAGTGTAGCAATTGCCTCATGTACGCAGACAACCCTCTGCTCTTACCACACACAAACATAATTTGTGAGAGATATAACTACATTAAGAACCTGGAATCCAAACTCTGTCACTCACAAGCTAGTCTATCTAGCACAGAGAAGTTTGTCTGCACAAATATCACACCTCACACACCACCCACACCAACACAACACCCACCCACCCACATATGCGGAGGTTCTCACCAGAAACATACCCAAACACAAGTGACCTCCCAAGCAAAAACACAAGCACACTTCTTAGGTTCATACTAGGCTATCTGCCCTAGGGCATTTATAAGCCTAGCCAGAGTGTGTTTGGCTTTTGCCGCCCATTTTAAATGAATTTTGCTATGCCCTTTTTCAAGGTTAGTATACTGTGCCTCTGTCTAACAGTGACACAGAAGTGATACCCGGGATAAACCTACGATCTCCCATCCACTCATCAAGATTCCTCTTGAAGAGAGTCAATGAGGGACTGCCTAACAAGGACTGGGATTTTATTCCAGAGTGAAGGGAGCCTCTGGGTTATGAATCTGTCCCTCCAGCATATCCTATTTATTTCAGTGCTGAGGTTCAAGTCTCTCGAGCACGTAGCTCGATGGGATTTGGATTTTCTGAGGTGCAGCATGTCCATAAATTCCGGGTTGGACATGGCTTTTATAAGTCAGGCACAGATCGCCTCTGAGCAGGCGGTATGCCACTGAGTAGAGCTGGAGTTTCTTTAACCGGGCAGCATATGGCATCTGTTTGAGCCCTTTGATCCTCTTGGTGAGGTACTTTTGGGGTCTTTCCAGTTGCTGCAGGTGTCTGGTAAGGTACATCCCAAAAGGGGCATTATACTCAATTATGGGCCTGATGAGGGATGAGTAAAGAGGCACGATGACCTTCCCTGATCTAGATTTGAATCCCTTCATGATTAGGTAGGCTATATAAAATGTTTTTCTAACCACTTTGGCCACGTGGTTTTCAAATGAGAGACTGCTATCAACTTGGGTCCCCAGGTCCCTAATTACTTCTTCCGTACTTAATGGATTACCACCTATGTGGTAATTTGTGGGCACTTTGTTTTTGCCAAAGGGGATGACTATACACTTTTTGGCATTTAGCTTGAGGCCATGGCTCTGGCACCAGCTGTCTGTTTCTATGAGACCGTTTTGTAGGATGCTTGTGTCGGCTGGAGAGTCGATTATGGCACCTAGTTTTCAGTCATCTCCAAACTTGGTCAGCGACAGTCCTTCCGTGTTGGCCTGTACCTCCGAGAAATATATACCGAACAAGAGAGGTCCCAGGACTGAGCCTTGTGGGACGCCACTTGTAACTGGTTTGGAGTCTGACATGGCTCCAGCAATTCTAACCATGTGGGTTCTGTCCTTGAGCCAGTTTACAACCCATCTAGTGACATAGGGGTTTATATTTAAGCTGGTGAACTTATCTATAATGCCCGAGTGGGGTATTGTATCGAAGGCTTTTGCGAGGTCCAGGTAGGCTGTGTGGAGCACCTTCCCCTCGTCAATGGCCTTGGTGACTGTTTCAAAGAAATCGACCAGGTTTAAGAGGCAGGATCTGCCCTTAAAGCCGAACTGGGTAGGATCCAGTGTCTGTAGGTCCCCAATATCTTTATTTATGAGGTCCATGATGATCCTTTCAATAGCTTTGCAGACCAAGCTAGTCATGCTTATGGGGCGATAGTTTCCAGGATCCGTTGAGGCACCACCTTTGTGGAGAGGGACCACTGTTGCTGTACGCCACTCTTTGGGTACATATCCTGTAGTAAGGCTGAGATTGAGCAGTAGTTTTATGTTTGGGTTTAGCTCGTCATGGAGTTCATGTAGGACGCAGCCCAGGACACTGTCTGGTCCCATTGAAGCTGTGTTTTTTGCTTTGGAGAGGGCGGCTCTTACCTGAGCATCTGAGATGTCAGGGTGGCAAGCACTCTGCTGGGATAGATATTTGCCCTTTTGGTGGGGGGGGGAGTTTGCGCTGAACCTGTCAGCTAGGATTTTGGCAATGTCTGTGGGTTTGGTGTATTTTTTGTCATTTTGGACTAATTCTGAGCATATCTGGGAAATCCCACCCAGGTTCCTAACATAACTAAAGAAAGCCTTGTGATTATCCTTAGTGTCCTGTGCAATTTTTCTCTCGAAGCTGGCCTTAGACGATTTTATGAGTGCCCGTAGTTTTTTGCTAATACTGATCAGAGATGCCTTCCCTTTTTGGGACTTTGCTCTATCATGTAGTAGCTTCCTCCTTCTATTGTATAGTTTGTTTATGGCTGGGGTCCACCAGATAGGACGCCTACCTTTGGAGGATTGGGTCTTGGTTTTATTTGGGATTGCATGATCCATGCATTCCTGAAGGTGTTCATAGAATGCGTTTATAAAGGATTCTGCAGTCTGGGACATATTTTCCACAGGCCCGAGGGCTTTGAAGGATCACCTCGGTTTTGAGGAGTGTGAAATTTGCTTTAGAGAAGTTTTTCACTGTGGTTTTCTGGGCAGGGGGTGGGGTCGGGATGTGAATATCCAGTAAGATTAGTTTATGGTCTGATCTTACCAGTGAGGTATACACTTCTGGTCTGGAGCATAGAGCCCCCATGTTGGTGATGATCAGGTCCAGTATGTTTTCCCCTCTTGTGGGAGTGGTAACAAGTTGTCCCATAGCATTTGAGCTTATAAATTCTAGGAAACTTTGGGCTAGGGTGTTGGAGCTAGAGTAATGCTCCCAGTCTATGTTTGGGTAGTTGAAGTCGCCCAATATAATGGTGTTTGGAGAGACATTCATATTTTCCAGTGTTCTCAGGAAGGCCGAGTGGGGTTCCTGGGTTTGGGAGGGTGGTCTGTAGCAGGCTATAAACTGGAAGGCAGTTTTACCCACTGTTAGCTGAACATGGATAGTCTCTGATGCTTCATGCTGTGCCACCAACCTGGAGGTGTGGGTATCTTTGACGAATATTGATACTCCCCCTCCTTTTGTGGTTCGGTCTAAGTTTTGGGGCCGAAAAGCATGGTATGAGGTATAACCTGGTAGTGCTGGAGTGCTCTCAGGAGCCTTGAACCAGGTTTCTGTTACTGCACAGATATCGATGTTCTCCATGCTAAGGAGAGTTTCGAGTGCGTGCATCTTGAGGTTTAGACTTCTGGCACTGAGTAGCATTACTCTTAGTTTCTTATCCCTTGTGATACCTATGGAGGTGGGTTTATCTTTTGAGCCTTGCCTAAAAAAGGCAATATGGGGGTGGCAAGAGCCTTTGCCAATATCCGAAAGCCCAGGGGTGACAGGTGCAAGCCGTCCCTAGCGAAGCATCATAGCTTGTCGAGCATGTCATCCCAGGCTGACAGGCATTGGATCCCCTTTGAATGACACCAATACTTAAGCCAATTGTTGAAATTGATCATCTTGTCTTCATATTGTGGCATCATTCTTGGTGAGGGTAAGATGCTACTCAAGGTCAGGGTCATACCGGCCTGGGCTACATGCTCAGAGAGCTCCTCTATGTCTCTTTTCATGTAGTCCAGGGAGGTACGTCTCAGGTCATTCACACCAGCATGGACAATGACTGAGTTATATTTGTACTTGCCTTGGAGTGACCTGAGTGCTTGTGTTATGTGGTGGATCCTAGCGCCCGACAGGCAGCTCACCGTGACCTACTCCTTGTTCAGCCTGGTGAGCGGGACATCAGTGTGCCTGACGATAGAGTCACCTATTACAAGTGTATCAGGTGTGTTGTTTAGCCTTAAGGGCTGTGACTGTTCGGCACACTGGCTTTGTGAGCTATGTGTTGCACGTGTTTTGTTTTGGGGTAGCGGTTGCTTGGGTGTCTGCTTTAGAGGTCTCTGCTGCTTAGGCAGATTTTTATTTAGAGCCTCTGAGTGTGTTTTTGTGTGTTTATGTGTTTGGTTTGTTGTCGTGGCAGGTCTATGTGAGACTGGAATTGTAGTGAGTGTGGTTTCCTTCTCCTCCTGACTGGTTACGCCAGTACTGAGTTGAGAGAGCTTAGCCTCCAGTTTGGCTATATGGTTGCATCTCTCACATGTGTTGGAATTTGTTGGGAGAAGGAGAGGGTTGCCTGTGTACATGAGGCAGTTGCAACATTGCCTCAAGATTCCCAGATTCACCAGCTGGACCAGAGAGGAGATTGACAACTGACCTTTGGACATGCTAGAATAGTATTGGGAATTCCTTTATAATTGAAAAAAAGGGCCAATGGGGAACAAGGTACTCAAGGGGACTTTGTGAGGGTGTACTGCTTTTAATTTTTTAGTGCTGACTTATATAATTGCTTTAGTGAGCAAGTGCTAGGCTTTAGAGTAGGAATAGGGTGTTTATTATGAGAACTAGATCAGTTCTAAGGGAAAAAGTGAAGAGCAGAGTTTGTGGAGCTGAGAATGGTTTAAACCCAATTAAGCGGAGCTCCCCAATGCTGCACTATCCGCAAAATCGCCAAAGCGGGTTTTATACAGGGGGACTTAGAGCTAGAAATTGGCCCAAAACAGCCAATAGACTACCAGATTATTGTGTACAGAACACCACATCGCACAACACATCAGTGTTGCACAGCCTCTAAGGCCAAACAATAAATTCAACATATTAGTCATAGAAGACTCAATTGTAAGACACCAGGCTGGATAAAGAGAAAGTCACAGTGGATTACTTGTCAGGTGCCAGAATCTGCCACATTATACAAGCACTCATGTCTCTCAACAACAGGTACTGCTATGATTCTGTCATTGTCCATATTTGTGTGAAGGACATGAGACATACCTCTTTGGACTACATGAATACAGACATGATCAAGCTTGCTGAATATGTGTCCCAGGCAGGTATGTCCCTAGCCTTAAGCAGTAATTTAAAATCACCCAGAATGATGCCTCATTACAAACAGAAAATGATTGACTTCAATAATTGCCTTAGTTTCTGGTGCCATTCCAAGGAGATCCAGTACCTGACAGCCTGGGATGACATGACTGATAGGCCTTGATGCTTTGCCAGAGATGGCCTTAATCTGTCCCAGGAGTTTCCAGCTACTGGCAAGGGCTCTTGCCTCCCACATAGTGCCTTTTTTAGGCAATATCACGAGTACAAAATTTCCAACATAAAAAATGAATCAAAATGTACATTAAAGGTCATCTTGTTAAATGCTAGGAGCCTAAATGTGAACCTGCACTCACTGGAAGCACTCAACCTTAGAAGATGCTGACATTTGTGCAGTCACCAAAACCTGGTTCAAAGCTGTTGAGGGCACCCCAGCCTTGCCAGGCTACTCATCCTTTCATACATTCAGACCCCAAACTGAGGGCAATAAAACTGCAGGAGGTGAGTTTCAACATACACTAAAGATAAACATACTTCTACAGTGGTCAAACATTATGATGCACATGAGACACTTCAGCTGCAGCTAACTGTAGATAAAACACCTATCCAGGTCATAGTCAGCTACAGGCCCCCATCCATAAATCAAGATATCCACTCTGTCTATCTGGATCGATTCAAATCTATCAAGATTCAACCATTCATCCTGATCCTGAGGGACTAACTACCCTACCATAGATTGGAAGAACTACTCATGCTAAAACGCACTTACCTAGAGATTCCTTGACTTTGTCAACTCTAATGCCATGAATCAATTGAATGGCACCCCCATTTGTGATGAAAACTTCTTAGACCTGGTGTAAGGCTGCCAGCCCAGCTAGCTAAAATTTTGTAAATAAGCAACAAAGGTCAGTAAATTTCTTCCACAATTTACATAGGGGGATAATGTTAGTTTCATTCATATGTTTGAGAGGGTACGTAAACAGTATGATGTTGACCAAGGGCTCTGGGTGTGGTTCCTGACCCCCTTTACTCCATGGTAAAGATGTAACTGTTCTAGCCAAACTGTCTTGATAATGACTGCTGAAATTATACTGTTGTAAAAAACTGTATGCAAGAATGCTTTAAGTTAACACCTGAAGCTTATAGGAAAACGTTTCATGAGCATAGACACAAGGCAGATGAAACTGTGTGCGGATATGTTGCTGAACTAAGCACTTATTTTCATAGGTGGGTGAGTGGATATCAGGTCACCACTTCTGAAGGGCTGGCAGACCTTTTGGCGAGGGAACAAGCCCTTAGCACTTTGCCTGAGTATATGTGAATCTGGTTAGCTGATAGACAATGCATTACTGCAGATGAGTTGGGGAAGAAGGGAGACCTAGACCTAGCAAGCAGGGCATCCCTGCACAGGAAAGGGACATCCAGTGCTGCTCATGAGTCTAAGGGAACCCATGGTGGGCAGCCCAGACTGCTCCAACAGAATCTGCCAGTAGTAGGGGAAGCCACTAGTCCAGGTATACGTCCAGGACCTAGGGTTAAATGTTTTAAATGCAACCAGTGGGACCATGTAGCATATAGATGTCCACGAAGGCAAGGTGGGGAACAAAAGGTGGCAGACCCAGTAAGTGGGAATGACAAAATGCCAACAGTAGGTTGTCATGAGACAACAAGGGTACCAAACTACCACCCTGCAGATGTGCTGATAGGGAATGATTTTGATACTGCAGTACCGTGTGTTCATGCAGTTACACTCAGTCAGGCTTGGAGACAAGGTTGTGGGTCTGGTAGCCTGAGGGAGACCCAGACAGACTGCACACTTGCAGCCAGGACTGGTGAAGTGGTTACTTCAGAAAGGAAGCTACCTTGTAGCAGTGAGACTGATGGTGAGCCGCAGCTGCTTGTGGGTACTGATGTTCCCTTAGACAGAGACTGCAAGGGCAGATGTAAATAATAGTACCCAGGCTGACAGTGAGGCAACCACTGTCAGAGGATACCAGACTTCCTGTGGAAGGACAGCTGGGAAAGGTTAGAAAGAGAGAGTTGAGAGAGGCTCAGCTCTCAGACCCTATATTACAAGGCCTAAGGGAGGTAGCTAGTAAGGCACCTGATTCTCAAGGGAAGGAGGAATCTGGATACTGGGACAAAGGATTACTGTATAGAGAGTAGACATCTGAGGGAAGGCTACAGGGTGGGAGAATACTGCAATTGGTAGTGCCCAGAGTCTGCCATCTGGCACTTCTAGCCATAGCCCACGATATTCCCTTTGCAGGTCATATGGGCATAAAACGTTAATAACAATTTTAAAGTTTGCATTGATAAAT
This sequence comes from Protopterus annectens, assembly GCF_019279795.1. Lineage (NCBI taxonomy): Eukaryota > Metazoa > Chordata > Ceratodontiformes > Protopteridae > Protopterus > Protopterus annectens. Next base: position 996,014,181 of record NC_056734.1, on the reverse strand, counting down.
AGCTATGTTTAAATGGTGTTTTATTAAGTATGTGTGTAATTAGTTGTGCTCATTTAAATAGTGTATTGCTCAAATGATGAATTAATTATTTAATTGGGTGAGTATTTATTTAAACAGGTGTATTTGTGGAGGTTTTATTGTTCTGATGAAGTCCTGATAGGGTGGACGAAACCTAGGTTAACAATTCGTTTGTATTCATTGTTTTTTATTATTAATGTGTAGATTGGTTTGCTGTTCTCCAGTCGCTTCCTTTTTGGTGTTGTTGTCTGTTTACAAGTTTTTTCTGGGCATAAAATGTACCCAGCTATGTTTTATGTAGAACTTTTATCGGCCTGGGATTTCCAGAGATATAACGGGTTACTGCAGGACCTATGAGCAGTGCCAACAGGTAAGCAAGGCAGGACACAAGGTGAAAGCTCCTTTGATGCCTTTGCCTATGACTGAGGAGCCATTTCAGAGGGTAGCCATGGATATTGTGGGGTCTCTGAGTACCCCAAGTTCCACTGGGAAAAAGTATATTCTAGTGGTAGTAGATTATGCTACCAGATACATTGAGGCAGTTGCTCTGTCCTCCACTGAGGTAGAAAAGGTGGCAAATGCTTTCTTAGAAATTTTCAGCAGGGTAGGTTTCCCAAAAGAAATACTGACTGACTGGTGCCAATTTCATGTCAGACCTGCTGACTTGTCTATGGAAGTACTGTGGGGTGAAGCACCTAATGACCACCCCCTACCATCCACAGACTAATGGTCTTGTTGAGAGGTTAAACTCTACACTCAAGTCCATGCTACGGGCATTTACGGACCAGTTTAAGAGGGGGTGGGACAAATATCTGCCCCATCTGTTGTTTCCTTACCGACAGCTTTCCCAGGAATCCACAGGGTTTTCACCCTTTGAGTTGTTGTATGTGCATATGGTGAGGGGACCTCTAGACTTAATTTGAGATGAGTGTGAGGGTGAGTGTGAATCCCACAAGGAGTCTGTTGTGGCATATGTCCTAAACCTCAGGACAAGGCTCAGGGAACTCATGGGTTTGGCCCAGGGGAGCCTGGCAGAAGCCCAACAGTGGAAAAAGGTCTGGTAGGACAGGAATGCTTGAGCAGAGTGTATGACGTAGGGCAGAAGGTAATGGTTCTCATTCCTGTCGGACACAACAAGCTGCAGGCAGCTTGATAGGGACCCTACAAGGTGGTAAGGAAGGTCAGTGATGTAACTACATGGTAGAACTGCTAGGCAGGGGCACAAATTATACCATGTTAACATGATAAAACCTTACCATGATAGGGAGGGCCCTTGTCCTGAGTATTTGCAGTGGACTGCAGGAGGATTCTGAGGGAGATCTGGGGACTGATCTCTTCAGTGAGGCTTGGACTGACACCTCAGTGAAAGGAGTAGCAATGTCCCAGTAGCTATCTCCTACCCAGGTTCAAGAAAGCCTAGCACTGTTACAGGAGTTTGGGGACATGTTCACTGGGACACCCACCTGGTGCAGCACCATGTGAATACAGGATCCCAAAGGCCTATTAGGCAGGCCCCTTATAGGGTGCCTGAGAGAGTCACAGACTCTGAGGAAGGAGATACAGGAAATGAGTTCCCTGAGCCTTGTCCTGAGGTTTAGGACACATGCCACAACAGACTCCATGTGGGATTCGCACATACCTGCCCACGCATCTCGAATTCAATCCGACTCACTATGCATTACAATTTATTAATTTTAGATTCTATGTCTGTTTATATTGCTTGTCAAATTTATACTTTTATATTTACATTTTGATTGTATGTATATGTATTTTTGGCTGTACGTATATGTATTCACATGGAGCTTTTTTCCCCAGGTCTCCATTGAAAAAGGGCTCACTTTGGCCCAGTGGACTTTCCCCAATTAACAAACTGCAAATAAATAATTAAAAGTTGGAACTAGGGGTAATTCAGGAGTCCAGCAGTCCCTGAGCCTCCCCAGTGGTGCTGCTACCAAAGAAGGATGGCAGCACCAGGTTCTGTGTGGACTGCCAGAAATTAAACAGTCACACAGAGTCAGATGCTTACTCCACGCATAGGACAAATGAAGCCCTAGAGCAGTTGAGTGGGGCTAAGTATCTTACCACCACTGATCTTACCAAGGGATACTGGCAGGTGCCTTTGACTCCCAGTGTTAGGGAGAGGTCAGCCTTTGTGACTCCTTTTGGCTTGTATGAGTTCACAAAGATGCCCTTTGGGATGAAAAATGTCCCAGTGACTTTCAAGAGGCTGGCAGATCATATCCTAGCAGGAGATTTTGCCCTTGTTTACCTAGATGATATTGCCATCTACAGCCATTCCTGGGAAGAGCACCTTCAGCATGTCAGTGAGGTGCTGGGCAGGCTGCAGAAGGCAGGATTGATCATTAAGCCCAGCAAATGTCAGGTGGGTATGGCAGAGGTCTCCTACCTGGGACATAGAGTGGGGGGTGGTAAGATCAGGCCAGAACCAGACCAAGTGGAAGCCATTCAAACATGGCCTGGACCTGTTACCAAAAAGCAGGTATGGGCATTTTTAGGGACAGCAGGGTGCTACAGAAAGTTTGTCCCAAATTATAGTACCATAGCTGCTCCCCTTACAGACCTGACAAGGAAAAACACGCCAGATAAGGTAGTGTGGGGACCCCAGCATTTGAGCAGGCATTCCAGAAGCTTAAAGAAGCTTTGGGAGGACCTCCTGTGTTAGCCAGTCCAGACTGCAGCAAAAAAATTGTTGTCCAGGTGAATGCTTCAAACCATGGGGTGGGGGGCGTACTTAGCCAGATTTCTTCAGAGGGAGAAGAGCACCCAGTCATTTATCTCAGTCATAGGCTCCAAATCAGAGAGGAATGCTATGCAGCTGTAGAAAAGGAATGCCTAGCCATAGTGTGGGCACTACAGAAACCTCAGCCTTATCTGTATGGAAGAAAATTCACTGTAGTTACAGACCACAATCCCCTAACATGGCTACATCAAGCCAGCCAGCAAAATGCCAAGTTACTAAGGTGGAGCTTAGGGTTGCAAGCATATGACATGAGAGTGCAGCACCACAGTGGGTTTAGCAATGCCAATGCAGATGGGCTCTCAAGACAGGGAATGGGGTAAGGTATTCACAGACAGGCTCAACCCTCTCAAGCAACGTTTCTCAAAGCTCACTTGAAAAACTAGCTTGAGTTCTCGGGGGGGGGGGGGGTTGTGAGGCTGCCAACCCAGCTAGCTAGAATTTTGTTAATAATCCTGTCTCATTTGTAAATATTAATAAAATGTAAGTAAACTGTATGTTATGTGCTGACCTTCAAAAATGTAACCAAAGTGCACCCTGCTGGAGAAGAGCAGAAATGTATATGGACTACATACTTATATAAATGTACGTTTTCATGGCAGAAGTTGGAACATACAGAGTTAACTTGCAAACTCTGAGAAAATAAGTGGAGAGTTCTACGATGTGCTATGAAGTTAGTTAATACAGCAAAGAGACAGAATGTCTGCAGCTAGAAATTCTTTCTATTGTCTGGAAACAGAAATAATTACAGGTTTCAAGGGTAAAAGTATTTAACTAGTTTTATGACTTCCAGTTCCAGGCAACTTCTGAGACAGGAGTCTTTTGACACAGAGGTGACAAAGAATTATGCAATCTGAGATAACCCAGCAGAAATATGGGATAGTAATTTAAGAACTATCTCAGAGAGGAAGTCTGTGCATTTTGTATTTGTCTTTGGATCTGACATTCTCTCATCAGCACTTGTCTGGTTCTGAAAGTAAGACTTGGATTACAGTGACTTCTCTTAGAGATAGATAGGGATACAGTAAGACTAGTTTAGATGTTTTCTATATTTATGCGAGACTGTCCTGGATATTGTTTCAAAATATTTCCTGTGATTTTGAACTCTGTTGTCACTGTATTGAGTTATTGAGTATTGTCGTGTGCTTTTATTATTTATTATTAAATATATTTAAAACTTTTAATTGTGGCTGGCTTGTTTACATATATTTAAGCTCTTAGAGTACTTGCATGTATTCGGTGACACTGTATAGGCCACTCAAAATAGCCTTAAAAGTCTTGGACACACTTACCATAGTAACATTACACAGCAGAATTGGTCACCCTTTTGTAAGAGCTTTATAGTAGCTGATAAGTAAGGGTGGTTGGTGGTGGTGATTTCTACTTTATAGTCTGGGCAGAAGGGGGCATAGCTAGCGAACCTGTGCCAGCCTTCCCCAGCAGTGTCTGTGTGTTTATATACAAATCAAATCTGAAAGTGTGTCAGCTACTTGGGCAGGGACACGAATCACTGGCTGGACAGAGACGGTGCTGGGGGTTTTGGCTTGACCACTCGGCTGAGATCTTAATCCTATAGCTGTGCCAGAGGGGAGTCTTACTGGGGATCTGACGAGAGAGGAAGAAACCAGCCCCAGACTGACTGTGATCTCTGTGTGCTCTTACAGGAAATTGTACTTTACTGTGTGTATACTTGTCATCCTCCTAATGTGCATGTCCCTCACTGGTGTTAGTGGTGAGGACTGATGCTCCTTGATTGCTGGGCCAGTGCAAGGGTGTCACACCTGGTACTGACAAATATGGGTGGTTGCTGTAGCAGCACCCCTACAGTGTCATCTTCCCTGGTAAGATCCATCAACAAAGCAGTCACCTTTGAAGTCAACATCATCCCGACACCCACCCCCCCAGTCCTGATCATACAAAAACTTTTCTAAAGCTGATTATGACCTGCTGCAGGCAGGTATAAACAGCTTTGTAGCTCCTTCCTCCCCTGTGGGAACAGACACTTATGCGGAAACCTACACCAAGGATCTATATAAACACCTATATAGCTGCATGGACTCAAAGGTACCAGAGACAGGACAAAAACATCCTCCTCTAGGAAGAGCAAACCAGTCTGGTGGACCTGCCATAAATAGACTTTACAATAAAAAAAAAAAAATGCTGTCCAGGAGTAAGAAGGAGCAGGTCCCATATTTGGAGCAATATCTTCTCAGCCTGAATAAGCAGATAACGGCTCCTATGAGATCCTCTAAAGCTAATTATGAGTCCAAACTGGCCTCCTCAACAAAAGACAACTATAAGGCCTTCTTTGTACATCTGTAACCTCAAAGGTTAAGATCCAGAGCTGTACAGAACTAGTGGTCAATGGTACCACTCACACTAAAACCATTGACACAGCTAACATACTAACTGACAGATTCAGTGAAAACTTCACCCCTTTGTCATCCTTCCCTTACAGTTAATCAGGACATCCCCAACAAATGTCCCCCAATACTCATCTCCAGTGAGCAAGTCATAAATGCCCTCTATAAGGCAATACTGCCTCCATGGGACCTGACAACAACCTCCAGCTGCATCCTCCATGAGCTCAAACAGGAACTTGCAACACCATTGGGCATAATATTCGATCACAGCTTGAGCAGTGGATTTGTCCCAGCTGAGTGGAAGATGGCCATTGTCAACCCCACTGCATAAAGGTGGTGCATCCATTGACCCAGGAAACTACAATGCCTATTAGCCTAACTAGCCTGATCTGTAAGGCCATGGAACACGTTATCATGGACCTCAAACAAGAATATTGGTAGTCTCCAAGCACTTGACCCACTCAGTTTGGGTCGTCAAAGGGAAATCATGCCTGTTAAACCTGGTGGACTTCTTCGAGACAGTCACCAAGGCCCTGGATGAGAGAAAAAAGGTGTATACTGCCTACCTTGACTTGGCCAAAACTTTCGACACCATTCCCCACTCTGGCATTATAGACAAATTCACTCAGCTAGGCATCAACCCATATGTCACTAGATGGGTAGCCAACCGGGTCACTGACAGAACCCACATAGTCAAAACAGGGAATTCTACCTCTACTAGTACACCCATAACTAGCAGTGTACCACAAGGATCGGTCTTGGGGCCCCTGCTTTTTGGAATCTACTTCTCAGAAGTGCAGGCCAAAATCAAAGGTCTGTGACTAACCAAATTTGCAGATGACTGCAAACTGGGGACGGTCATTCCCCAACTCATATAGACATTCTCCAAGAGGGTCTCACAAATAATTGGTGCCAAAAATATGGCCTAAAACTCAATGCCAAAAAGTGCATTATTATTCCCTTCAGAAAGAATGATGTTTCTGCAACTTACTACAACAACAACAATGTCCAAAGCACGCAATCAGTAGTGACAAGATTTGGGCACCCAGGTTGATAGCAACCTGACATTTGACCACCACGTAGCCTCTGTAGTATGAAGGGCATTCTATACAGCCCACCTTATAAGTAAGGGTATCGCATCTAGGGAAAAAAAATTAAAACCACGAACAAACTACAAAAATAAAATAAAAAATGGTGGACCACGCCGCTCAGATACCATATAGAAAAGTTCAAATCCATTTAAAACAAATACAAATGTACATGTGTACAAATGTACATGTGACTAAAGAAACCAATCGAGCAGCATTAAAAATATACTGGTTACTATGTAACCTCCGAACACTTCTTAAAGCTGTATCAGCCCTAATATACAATAAAAAATTAACTTGCTCAAGTAAATAACACACATAATATACATTAAGAAGCTATACCTATTTTAATACACTACAGCAAAACTTGTGTTTATGTATACACTTAAAAAACTTTCTTTATAAGTTTATAAATGCTATCTTCTCAAACTCTTAAGTTTGAGAAGACATGTAATAGCACACATATCGTTGATACGAGAATAGCAATGGGCATTTAAGAGCAATTGCCAGTACAATTCTAGTTCTTCCAATTTTAATGATATCGGCCCCCCTCTACTATCTATTTGTACCTGGTCAATTTCTTTAAATTTAAAAGTATGCCCACCTAATGATGCAGAATGTCTTGCCAGTAGATTATCAACTTTCTGTTAATAGCATATAAATGCTCGTACATGCGGTCACACAGTCTACGCTCCGTTTTACCTATATAAACAACTGAACAATCATGACAGCTAAATAGACTATGTACTTCGAATTGCGTGTAAATTTGTTTTTTTAAGAAATAAGTTTAGTCTTTGACTTTATTTGCCTGATAAGTGAAGAGTACAGGGAGATTGAAGTATAACACTCCTTTTGGCATGTACCTCGCTAAGCACCTACAGCAGCTGCAGAGACCGCAAAGATTCCTAACAAGCAGAATACAGGGTTTCAAACATCTTTCCTATGCGGATAGACAAAAGACCCTGTCTCTCTACTCAGTTTCATACAGACTGCTCAGAGGTGATCTCTGTCTGGCATATAAAGCTATCGACGACCCCAACTTACTGGAAATGCTCCATATTCGCAAATCCAACAACACGGGTGCAACTCGCACTAGGGACTTAAACATGGCCTGTGACATAAACAGAACTTACTTCTGGGACAGATTTGTGTCCCAGAGGCTCCCCCATCTGTGGAATACACTCCCTCTTCATGTTAAGCAGAGCACATTACTGTCCATTTTTAAGTGTAACTTGGATGATTGGATGGGAGACAGAACATTCATCTCCCGGGATCCCACCTGTGTCCCTGCTAGACAGTGGCAACAGGTGCTGACTTGGGCATAAAATTTGGCCACGCTTATAAGGGCTCCAGGACCAGTAGCTTAGTAACTTCCTATGATCCTATAAGCATGGTCTTCCAGTCTCGACTTTTTAATTTTCTTCTGTTTTGTTTCATCTCATGTACCTTTAGCTGCCAAAACTAAGTTCTTTTATCCCATACACCCAAGTACTTCATTATCTCACTGACAGCCCTCATAAATATAAATATTAATATCTATACAGTATATCACCACCCACAATCAAAGCTGTTTTCTCATAGCAACCATACAACTTGCAACCCCAAATTTCTGAACCCCTAATATTACCCTACCCAGTGGATCCAACTTTTGCACAAAATTCATGTGTATCCCTAATATAGGAAAGGGATACCTTGAACTACCGAAAAAGGAAACCCATCCAAAAAACATACCCAAATTATGTAAAAAAAAAAAAAAAATTACATGCTGATACAATTGGTCACACCTTCAACTTGTCGAAACCCTTATTTATTTTGGGTAGGCAGTAAAACATGACAAGATTACAATTTTAGGACTAAATTTGTTCTCAACATAATTTTTGGAAAAACAGCCAAGTCTTTGTCCTTTATCTAATATCCTCCGATATCCTGCAACTGCTTTGTCATAATTATCCATATCAGTTCTAGCATAAATACTTTCATCATTCAAATGATCATAACACATCTCAGCATACTGCTTAGAATTCATTACTACTATTTTACTGCCTTTGTCAGCTGGGTTAATTACTAGAGTTTTATCCTTACTTAGTTTTAATAAGGTTTGCTACTCCCTCTTAGTCATAGTATATACAACCTCATTCTTATTAAATCATTCAATTAGCTGTTCCATTGCAAAACTCAAAGCAGCAGAAAAATTTTGAATCGTGTTATTACTAAATGGTGGAGTAAAAGCACTTTTAGCTATCACACTGTCTATATTCAAAGCACAATATGCATTTACCTCACCATTATTCAATTCCTCATTAGAGGTACAAGAAAAAAACTGTCTTCTGAATCACTATTAACATCATTACTCAAACTATTAACTACATTAGCATTAAAAAACATATTAAGTGTAGCTTTCGCACTAAGCGAAAGACTTCGCATTGCATCACACAGGCTCTTGGTAAAACGGTAGGTACATATTTTAGTCCCAAATTCAATATTGTTAGAGCCGTATCACTTAATATAGTGCCCAACACATTAACAATTAAGTCATTTTCAGTATAAACAGAATTATTGCCATCTACCTTTTTTAATAAATTGTCTATCATGTCCATACACTCGGTCCGTATATTGTCCCTGGCCATTTCTTTTGCAATTATGGGTATTAGATGACTGTTGATCTTGTCCGGACCCTCTCTGAAACCCGTATTCATGATTAAGTAGGTCCTGCGCCCTCGGCAAAGGACGATATTCATCCTCACCACTTTCCCAGTCTGTCATAGGATCCGTGCCTTCAGAGGAAAAGAAAGTCATGGAAGTCCGCTTTTTATGACTTCCGTTCTCACAAAACCTAGTCTGTTTACCACAAGATTTAAATTTCTAAAGAAAAGCTAGTTCATGCTTATAATCCTTCAAGTCCCTCTGGATCTTGTTTTTTTTTCTGTCTATTATGTGCTTTTCATGGGACTTAAGCTTATTCTTGATTTCTCCCAAAAAATCTTCCAAGCAACCAGAATTACGCTGTGTTGATAAGTTGGAACATAACAGTTGAGCCTCCTCATTTAGTTTACTCTGTTTAAGTATATCACGATCAGTCAAGATTTTAACCCATTCCATTGAGCAGCGTTGTGACACCGCTACCAAACGGTGTTTAAATTCTTTATCATCCTTGTCATCTGGGTCAAATGGAGTACTGAGGCTTTTGAATGCACACAAGCCCCTTGGTGCTATCTGTAATTCTAAATATCTGCGGAGGCTCAACTCATTAAAATGTACATTAAGTTCTTTAAACAAAACACTTTCCGACTTACTATAAATAGCTTGAAATTCAGATGGCAGAGATGTAGCACAAATATCTCCCAGTACAGAAAAGGTGTTGTTCATTCTATGATCTCTCTCTTCAAAAAACATTTCCCAAATGTTATTGGAATGGGTAGCATAGTCCATATTAGTAGCAGCTCTATCTTCCAAATGGAAGATGCATTGTTCCATAGACCGTTGTGAACCCTCAAACATGTCTTCTCGAAAAACACAAGGGATATTATTAGATGGATCTGTAGCCATGTAAGTATAGAAAACCACTCAGATGAAAAATTCAAACACAAACCACTGCTACAGAACACAAACTAGATTAATTCTACTCTCTGGTGCCTCGGCTGAAAGCCAATGACTAGACCCTGGATCCAAATTTGTATAGTGGGACATCTTGGATGAGTCTATTCACCAACAGCTTTTGCATTTCAATGTCTGCAACCTTCTTCAGACAGGGTAGCATGTCTAGAAGATGTCTGGGATTTAAATTTGTAGTTTCCAAAAATGGAACCATACAGACTCCAGATATGACTCAACACTCATGTGTCCACAGTAATGAAGATCTCCTAAGCTTCAGGGTGGAGAGCCAAACAACCAGAGCCAGTGAGTTGGGTAACCCTTCAGAGTCACTGAAAGGGCCTCCTGGAGAAGTCTCCATGGGAGCTTTGGTTCTGTGGATCTCCCCTGCAGTGAGGGCGATGCCCATTATGATTAACCCTCCTGCTGCCATGCAGTAACCTTCAGAAGGAGCTTCTTGAAAAGAAAAAAAAGGATTTTCCCCAATTCTGGTACTGATACAAGGTCCAATGAGGAACAGCAAAAGGTACTCCCAATGGCAGACAGTGTCTTTCTATCCTGCTCCCTCCTGGTCAAATTATCTTTAACTTTAGGTCTAAAAGGTCTTGGGGGGGGGGAGGTAAACACAGTAAAAATATAAAGGAGGGGAGGTGTGGGGACTTTCCTCCTGCAGTAGCAAAACCAATATAGTACAACCAGCACTTTACTCTGGCAATGAACTATTCAATATTTCAAGCCATTGGAAAGTGTGCTCAGTCTTATGATTGTGCTGCTAAGCTTTGCACCACTACGCTCACAACATGTACATAAATACGATCTCTTCTGGTTAACAGACAATAATAGCTGTACTGTGCTAGCATAATATTAGAAATAAATATTTCTCAAAAAAAGTTTTATTCCATTTTACATATTACAACAAAATACAGTTTTGATATGCAACATGATGTACATTTAAGATGCAGCCAATTTCTTGCTTTTAAAACTAAAAGAATCACATTGTGCATATCATATAGCTGATTATGCAACTGCAATGTCCTCATATGTTGAAAAGAAAGTCTCAAAAAGAAAACATTCAAAACATATTTCTGAGAGTGTGTAGAAATTAGTCAAATCCAACTGAAAATGGGTACAAAATACACAAAACATTTTCTTGAAGAGTGAGACAGGTGTCTTTGCTATAACCTGTCAAACCAGGTTATTTTAGTGGCTTGGGTGGTGGATGAGCTAGCTGGGGATAGTAGAAGTGATTGGCTGCAGCCTGCTCATTTATCCTGAGCAATGTAGGAGGTCCAATCGGCAGAGTGTTAATTCTTAGAAATGAAGGAGTACATCATGCACCACAGACGTGCACATGGTGCTACAAAAGCAGTAGCTTCCAGGATGGCAAGTGCCTTCTGGAGGTGTTGTATTTGGCAGCATGTACCTTTTCTTTGGGAGGAAAGTACATGCTGCCACACGTAGTACCTCCATACACTGTTGCCTTCTTGGAGGTGTTGTATCTGCCAGCATGTACTACATCCCCCTAACCCCTGAGAAGCATCGCAAGCCCTCACTTCTGTGAGCAGGCACATCAGCCACCAAGGGCAGGTGTTAAGCTACCTTCATAGAACCCTTATGGCTGCCTAGATAATGGTCTCCTGTGGTTAGCTGTCAAAAATGAGGAGGAGAAATGAGTGAGAATCTGCTATCCCACGGGAGGGCTGATGCCTGGCAGGCAGTGGGGAAAAACACATTAAATGCACTACTTCCAAATCATTCACTTTAGAACAAAAGCATAGTGATTAGTTTTATTCAGGACATATATTGTGTGCTGCTGTAACATCAGAATAAACAACATGCACTATCTTTATTTTTAAACACACCTTTACTGAATTATCACTTGTGACATGGGCAATTTTACACGTATACAACATGCGTTATCATTTAAAAGTAACTTTTTCCCCCCTTTCAAGTGCCATGACAAAAAAATTACAACAATGAAAATGTTAACAGTATATTTCAAGATGCAGCTGTTCCACTGCCTTTTCAGGCAGAACTAAATAATTTTATAACATAGTGTCCTTGTTTCATTCCCCAAAATTTTTATTAAAATGCATCAAAACCACTTCAGAGATATAGACACTTACAGACAGAGGCATTGAGTAAAATGGTCACTGAAAGGAGAACAACATTTCAGGAAAATGTTCAATGGGTATTGGTCTAAAGTTAGAACAGCTCAAACCAAAAAAATTCATTCTCCTTCTAGCACCAAAGTTTTTTTCCCTCAAGCATGACATCAGCAACCTGGATTAAGCAATGCAATTGTCTGAGAAAGAAGTGACTAATGTGGCTTCTCTCATTCCTTCAAGAAGAGCCAGATAATCAGCTGCACTTAGACTGGCTCCTGTGTTGACTAAACACCAAAGTACTGCTGCGCCTTACCACAGTCATAGAAGTAAGAGTCCAGGTATCATTGCTACTGCAGAATTAATAAAATCAGTGAAATTAGCCACAGGCATATGCTAACTTGACCAGCCAGACTCTCGCAGTGCTTTGCATTTCCCTTACAGAGTTGTTCTCTTCATGTCACAGAAGTCAGACTGACAATAGATAGAAAAAGAAAAGCAGCCTGCACCACCTTCAGTTCTTTTTAGTAAGAGCACAGTAATGTCAGTACCAGCAACTAATCTCTGCTATGTGTGCCCATATGCGCAACAGTATGACAATTCTAGGTTTGTATATTACCTGTGAACTACATGTCTGGGTAAAAGTTTATTTTGCAGGGACCTTACCAAAATAACTACATGCCTCCTCATGTCCTCCATGTAAGCTTCTAGGCATACACTGATTTTATATTTTGTTTCTTAACTTCAGGTTCCACTGTTTTTCTGTGGGGTGGGAGGGGAGGGAATCACTGCAGTAGTAAACTGTGTCTAAGTGCTGTGGTATGCCAGAGCTGCAATATGTTCATCATGGAGACCATTACCACAGCAGAATTCATACACCACAGGAAGTTAAAGCAGTAATCACTCTAGTGACAGTACTAGTGTGGAGGAGGTTGAAGAATCTACAGAACAGCAGTAGCAAACTGCCCTACTCCTGGACAATGTAACCAAGAATACTTGGAAAAGATGTTGGCAGATGTCCAGGAAGCTATTCGCATACACCTTGGGCAAAAACATCCCTGAAAAAAAGCAGCAGAAGAAGCTGCTGGCTTAGGAGCATGAATGTTTACCTCATGTTCAGAAATTTACTGTGATGGTCTAACAAAGGCAATGCAGTCAACCACTCAGGTAAGGCCTGCTTAGACGTTGTTATCTACAATCTGGTATGTCTAGAAAGGAAAAAGAAGAATTTAGACTTTCTTTGGTCTTTGCCAAACAGTACCGTAACTGTTTGCGCATATCAAAGGAGTGTAAAATTCTTCCCCTTTTATTTTTATATTTGAGGGAAATGGAAGCGGTGTGGACTGGTTCAGATATAGGCTGGACACCACTTTGAGAAAGAAAAAATGGGTGCATCTTCAAGATTACTTTATCCTGCAGAAATAAAAGCCTAGATGCCATAACAGCATGAAGTTTAGAAATCCTCCAAGCAGAAGTAATAGCTACAAGGAAAAATGGTCTTCATGGAGAGGAACTGTAAAGCACAATAAGTATCTGGTTCAAAAGGTGACAGAGTTCATCTTTCCAACACAAAATTCAAGTCCTAGGCCAGTACCATTAGTCTAATGAGTGGTCTAAAATGAAGAATAGCTTTAAGGAAGTCTGGTTATCACTAGAGCAGTCAGAAGTGTGTCTGCAAGTAGATATGCTGAGACAAATGAAAGGTGGACTTTAACAAAAGTATAACTTAGCTAAGTTAGCACTGGATTAAGCAGAGTGTTCAGGCAGTTACGAATTTGCACTGAAGTTCATAAGGGTTCACTCTGGTTAGCACAGCACCAGGCAGAAAATATTTTTCCACTTTCCTAAATAGGTCTTTCATATGGTAGGTTGGAATGGTTGAAAGGTTTCCAAACTGGGAGCAGGGACAACATGGTGGTTCAGCTGACCTGTGGCTGAGAAGATTGGGCAATACTAAGGTACTCCCTTACTGAGTAAAATATTCATGTTGAATCACAGAACTTTCAGCAAGCTCTGTTACTCAAAATCTGTACTGCTAAAACCATTTTCAGTGATGAACAAAACACTGTTTTTTTTTGTTTTTTTTTTTGGAATGGGCATGCCACCCCCCACCCCCACCAGCCATAATGGAAAAACTTCGATATCTCCCAACTTAACTCCACGGTTGTCCAACAGTAAGGAAAAGGGCAACATAAATGAATACTGTTTCCAGTGATATTCACTAGAAGTAATAGCACTCTCATAAATAACAATTGCACAATCAACTAACTCCTTTGGGTACAGCAGCACACAGTGTTTGTGAACAAAATAATGAGGAAAAAGAAAAAGTTATGGTCTTAGAGTAACAACAGATCTTTGTCTTTTTCATTCCTCCTCAACTGATGGAACTTCGGATCAGGCACTCGGCACCCTACAGACTTTTGGATCCAAGGAGCAGTCTCCTCTCCTTACACATAATTCCCCTCCATTTACTGAATTATGTCAAATTGCTACGATATAGGACATCTATACCACAGCAAGGGAAACTCCTACCTATACATAAAAGTATACCTGGCATACAGACCAAACCTGTAATATGACAAGGCTCTGGTGAAATCATCCCCGAGCCAAAAACTGACAAAGCAAAATTGGTAGGAGGATGAAGAGCAGGGAAAGTTGAAGAGGGCAGCAAATGACAATACAGATCTGTCATTAAACCAAATACATGACTTTTGTATCCAATGCTGTCTCGACCATCCGTCCTCAACTGAAGCGACAGTGTCCCCAGATACAAATCTTAGGTGGTCTCATGGAAGGATATTCCAGACAATGTCTGAACCTAAGGATACTCTAGACTTAGAATGCAAATTCAGTTTGTAATGAGATACAAAGTTATGTACATCATACCAAATAGCTGCTGCACAAACGTCATTAATAGGTACCCTATAAAAATATGTGCCTTGGAAGTGCAAGGCAGAGTCAAACCCTTTTCCTTACATACATAAAAAATCCAGTCAATCAATTTTGAAAGTGTCACTTTCAATACCCCTTTTCTTAAGTTGATTGAAGAGAAGGATATAAATGTTGGTCAGTCTTTTTAATAGACAGTACAGTGAAAGTAAAACATGAGCTGTTGATGCACGTTCTGAAGGTGTAGCATTTACACTCCTTTATTGGGGGAAGAAAACGTGGAGATTAATGGCCTAATTCAGTGACAGTTCTGAGGCCACCTTGGGGAGAAAGGAGGGATTGATTCTAAATGATACCTTGTCCTTGTGGAAGACAAAATATCAAGGTTTACAGAAAGGTTTGAAGTTCTGATATCCTTCAAGTGGAAGTAACAGTCACCAGGAAAATCATCTTCCAACAAAGACATTTCAATTCAACAGTAGCTGCTGGCTGAAAGGGAGATCTTGTTAATGTCTTAAGAATGGTAATGTCCCATGGTGGAACAGGATCTCTTAAGGGAGGACGGAGAAGAAAGGTACTCCTTAAGCTAAAACCAATAAACGGTCAAGCCAGGATTGCAGTACCCTTTTGTAGGGTGGATAGTACTCTGCCTACCTGCAGAGTTTTAGCCTCCTAGCTTTTTCCCTCTTGGAGAAATACCACTTTTCAGGGCTTTTTTTCTCTATGCAAAAACACGGACCTCCAGAAGTGTGGAACCACTCCAAAAAAACGCTAACTAACCTAGAGAGGAAGGTACTAGAGAGGGGCCTCACCTTCATCCCCACAAGAAGAGCGAACCTGGCAAAAACAGTCATCGACATTAGGCTCTTCAGTAGGAGATGAGATTTAGAGGGAACATGTTTAATGGAAAGCTTTAATCCAAACAATCGCTTCCTCAATAGTCCCTTAGTCACACAGCCTATGTCAGACAGGTGTTTAGACATATGATATTGTGAATACAGATTCATTATGATGTTTTAACTTCTGTTTTTCCTGTTTTTGGTGTCATGTACCACTAATGCCCACACAAGCATATGTTATCTTAAGAACGAACAATTAACCAATTTGGTCTACTTTGTCTAATAACTGTGAACTTAGCTTAGTAAGTAACTTAACCTTGATACACAGACATGGGACACCTAGAAATGTAAATTGGGTGAATTTACCCCACCAATGATAACTCTCCATGGGGATAGCCACGCCCCTTGAGATGCACAGACATGGGACACCTAGAAATGTAAATTGGGTGAATTTACCCACCAATGACACTTCTCCATGAGGATAGCCACACCCCTGGAGAAACCCCAATCGGTGATTGGCCCAAAAAAAAACACGCCCACCCATTTAGTGTATAAAAAGAGCAGTAACTGTATGCATGCTAGATTCTCACTCAGAGCAACGCTAGGAGGAACACTGGAACTGTGACCTGCAAGGACAGAAATAAAGAAACACGGATCAAACGCTACTGCCTCTGGTGTCTTCTTTTAGAACAAATGAACGCCTTGCATGCCGACTGCTCGCCATCTCAGGCAAGGAATAACAGAAAGTACAGTTTTGTACCTACCATAAATGTAGATGTCCGATAGACATGCAACTGCAGTCATAACATATGGGTTGTCCTGCCTCAGGCAGCCCTCGGTCGGCTGTCATGCCTCAGGCAGCCCTCAGTCGGCCGGATTCCAAAGTCTGGGTCCGACGTCGGCTGATGTCGCATTTCTCTCCGACGTCAGAGCGGCTGGAGTACATAAGCATCAGCCGACGCCATTTTCTTCAGTGTTTCTTGCCCCAGATGCCAGGTGCCCTCCAAGGAAGGCTGTAATCAAATTTGGAAGACAAAAACAGGATTCCAGACAAATAAATGAGCAATAAAACAAATACACCATAACAGATATCCCCAGCTAAGAGAAACAGGGATAGGAGTGGACCCTAGGCATAGAGGGGTATGGAGGGAGGGAAAATCCGACTGCAGTTGCATGTCTATTGGACATCTACATTTATGGTAGGTACAAAACTGTACTATGTCCTTCAAGAATGCAACTGCAGTCATAACATATGGGTAGAATACCATAGCTTAGCTGGGGAGGAGGAATGCTCTAGGAAAAGGATGGTGTGGCAATCAAACCCTGCAGGACTGCCGAAGCAAAGCCTGCTCTGGATCTGGAATATAGAGGGAGATTGTAGTGTTTGGAGAATGTATGCACGGAGCTCCATGTAGCAGCTTCTAGAATGTCCTTAGTAGGCACCCCTCTTAAGAATGCTGTAGAGGTGGCTGTAGCTCTGGTGGAATGTGGTCTGACATTGGCTGGAACAGTCTTTCCATGAAAGGAATAACAGAATCTGATGCAATGTCCAATCCATTTTGAAATAGTCTGTTTTGAAATTGCTTTTCCTTGGACTGCAGGGGCGTAAGCTACAAAAAGTTGTTCAGACTTCCTACTGGCCTTGGTTCTGCCCAGGTAGTATCGAAGCTGTCTGTGAATGTCCAAGGTATGTAACAGTCTTTTCCCCTTATTCTCAGGATTGGGGAAGAAAGCAGGCAGATGAATAGCTTGATTTAAAGAAACCCTAGATACCACCTTTGGCATAAAAGTAGGGTTGGTCCTTAATGAAACCCTGTCTCTGTGAAAAATTATGAACGGTGGTATTGCCATTAGGGCCTGTAGTTCCAAAACCCTTCTTGCGGATGTAATTGCCAACAGGAAAGCTGTCTTCCATCAGAGAAATTGCAAGTCAACTGAAGCCGCTGGCTCAAATGGAGGTAGAGTCAGTTTTTCTAGGACAAAATTGAGGTCCCAGGCTGGCACTGGGGCCTTTCTTGGTGGCTTAATGTTCTTGATTCCCCTGAGGAATTGCCTTAGCAAAGGGTGTGAAAAGACAGGAGGATCAGTGTTATATCTAGCTGAAATAGCTGATGCATGTATCTTTATGGAAGAATATGAGAGGCCGTTCTTTAGCATATCTGCCAAATATTCTAAGATGAGTGGGATGTTCAACAATGATGCATCATGTCCCTTGCTGGTATTCCAATTGCTGAATCTCTTCCATTTTGCTAAGTAAACCTTTCTGGTGGATGGTCTTCGAGCCTCTGTTAGTATCCGCTGAACTTCCTTGGAGAGAGATAGGTTGAGGTTATTTATGGGATCTCCCAGGCTGTTAGCTGCAGTGTCTGAAGGTTTGGATGCACCGTTTTGAAATTGTGTTGAGTCAGAAGTAGAGGCCATTGGGGAAGGGCCCACCTCCTGGTGTGACATATGCTCCGTAGTAGTGGGTACCAGTGTTGTCTTGGCCAGTCCGGAGCTATTATGATTCCCTTGGGTCTCTCTGCTTTGATCTTTAGTAATACTGAGGTCATCAGTGGCAGAGGTGGGAATGCATAGATTGTTAGGAAGTTCCAGTTGAATGAGAGAGCATCTATTTTCCAAGCTTTTGGATGGTATGTCCTTGTGCAAAATTTTTGTAGATGATGGTTGAGGTGAGAGGCAAATAGGTCTACTTCTGGCCTGCCCCATGTCGAAGTGAGTTGTGTGAAGATCTTCGGGTGTAACCTCCACTCGTGTGGATCTGTGAAATTCCTGCTTAGGCTGTCCGCCAACACATTGTCTTTGCCTGGAACAAACTGGGATTGTAACTGGATGTTTAGGCTCAGTGATTTTTCCCAAAGATGCATTGTCAGTCTGCAAAGGGGGTAAGAGTGGGTTCCCCCTTGCTTGTTTATATACCACATCACAGTGGTGTTGTCTGTCCATATCAGTAAATGGCCTTGCTGAAGTTGGTGTTGAAAGGCCTCGATGGCATGCATTACTGCCAGCATTTCCTTTTGGTTTATATGCAGATGTGTTTCCTTTGGAGACCATTGTCCTTGTATACACCTGCCTTCCATGTGCGCCCCCCCATCCAAGGTCTGAGGCATCTGTGGTCATGGTCTGTGTTATCTGTGGTTTTTTGAATGACATACCTGTGTTTGCCTGGCTCACCGAGGCCCACCATAGGAATTCCTTTTGTAGGCATGGAATGAGCGGTATGGTTGTCTCCAAGTTGTTGCTGTGCTGAGACCAAATGCTTTTTAGGTACCATTGAAGCTTTCTCATGTGTAGTCTTGCTAATGGAACCAGGAGAATGCAGGATGCCATGTAACCCAGGGCCTGTAGGAATCTCCTTGCAGTCATCTGGGTGAGTTTTGCTAAACCTTTGAAGTAATGAGTTAACTTCTCTTGCTTGTCTTCTGTCAGGTAAGCCATTTGAGAGGCTGTGTCTAATTTGGCTCCTAAGAAGATTATTTGCTGGGATGGCTGCGGTCTTGACTTTTGGAAGTTGACTGTGTATCCCTGAGCTTGAAGTAATCGTATGACATAGTCCAAGTTTTTTGTCAACATCAATTTGCCGTCCGCTTATATGAGGCAGTCGTCCAGGTACGGGTAAATTTGTATCCCCTGGAGCCTGCAATGAGCAATTACTGAAGCCAGGCATTTTGTGAATACTCTGGGCGCAGTAGATAAGCCAAATGGCAATGCTGAGAATTGATAATGCTCTGGCCCTGCAAGAAATCTGAGGTATCTTCTGCAGCTGTGTCTGATAGGAACATGCAGGTATGCCTCCTTGAGGTCCAGAGTAATCAGCCAAGACCCCTTGCCCAGCATGGGAAGGAGTTGCTGTAGAGTCAGCATTTTGAACTTTGGTACTATGAGAAAGGTGTTTAATGCGGACAAATCCAGTATTGGTCTCCATTGAGATTCTTTTCTTGGAACAAGGAACAGTCTTGAGTAAAATCCCTGGCCTTGTTCTTGTTGTGGAACTCTTTCTATTGCTTTCATCTGAGTCAGCAGAGAGATTTGCTTGATGGCCTCTGCCCTCTGGTTTTGTGGTAGGTTTGGCATGCCTTGTTTTCTTGGCAAGGTATGAAAATGGAACCTGTAGCCTCGGTCTATAATGTCCAAAATCCATTTGTCCTTTGTCAGTCTGTGCCAATTTTCTGCAAACAGAGATAATTTCCCGCCCAAGGGAGCTTCTATTTGTTCCCTGGTAGGCGGTAGTAGAGGGAAGTCATTGAGATTGTGGCTGTGGGGCAGGAGAAACCCCTGCGTCGCTTCTTTGGTTTCCTGGCTGCCATTGTCGTCCCCTGTAAGGACCTCTGTATTGGCCTCTTCCTCGGCCACGTCTGTTTTACCCTTTGAAACTTTTCTGGATTAGGAAAGGACCAGTTTTTTGAAGGCCAATTCCTACTGAATCTGGGGGGTTGAACCTGGAGGAAGTCTTTCACTGTCTGAACTGATTTTGCTTTTTCCTCGATGGTCTTTAACACATCCTTAGCATTAGCACCAAAAAGCTTGTTCTTTTCCAAAGGTGCATCCAGAAGTTTTGCCTTTACATGATCTGGTAGAGGTTGATCTTTTAACCATGCATGTCTACGAATGACTGCCCCTGTCATAGCTGCCCTACATGAAGCTTCCAGTGCATCATATCCACACTGTAGGAAGTGATTGCTTACTTGCTGAGTATTATGTACAGCTTCCTGCAAAGCCTTCCTGTCTAAAGGATCAGGAGTGGCCAATGTTTTCTGTAAATCTTCTAACAGGAAATCCTGATATTGAAACATATGAAAAAGGCAATTCAAAGCTCTCATAGATAAGGTAGTGGAAGTGTAAACCTTTTTGCCCCATCTCTCTAATGACCTAGCTTCCCTGTTGGAGGGCAATGGATTTTTAGAGTTGGAAGCTGAAACTCCTTTAGGCCCCTGTGAAATAGTTTCCAAATCAGCAGTATGGGCCCTGAATAAATGGGAATGTGTTTCTGGAACCCTGTAATATCTGTCTGGCTTGGCTGGAGCAGGAGGAAGAGAGTCAGGGGTAACACTAGAGTCAGAATATAAATCATCCAAAACATCAAGTACAGGAGGAATAGCTAAGGGCCTGTGCTGGGGCTTCTTAAGGAAAGTCCGAAGGCGCTTTCTGGAATCAGAATATTCCTGGCCTTGCCACTTGAAATGTTCCCTCATGGTATGCAGAACTTCCCCAAAAGAAATATCCTCAGGAGGGGAATCCTCTGCATCCGAGTCCTCATAGGTCTGGAAGAGCTCTTCCTGGCTATCAGAGTGGACAGAGCCCTCAGAATCTTCATCTGACGGAATAGGGTCAGGGGGTTCAACCCGGGGCCTTTTATCAGAGGGAGGCTGGGATCCTCTCTCAGGATGGGCCTGTGAACCTCTAATCATAGAAATTAAATCAGCAGCCATAGACATAATTTGTGTCTCTGGAGTAGGCTGAGGTAAGGTTTTAGTAGTAAGATGTTTTGTTTTGCTGACTGCCTTAGCCCTAGTGTAGGCCTTAATAGACATGGACATAGGAGGCCTGGCAGCTCCACGTGCAGGAGTGACCTTGTCTACAGCAATGGTCTCAGGCATTTCCTCGGTTTCGGTATCCGGAGGAAAATCAATAACTGGCGTCGGAGTGATATCCGGAATCGGAGTCGTTGGTAATGCGGTGTCTTTGGTTCGGAGTGGTGGAGAAACCGTCTCAGAGGGAACCGGAGCACTCGCGATAGGTTTTGGCGTGGAGTTGGTGGTAGACGCGGGCCGAGGATGTCGGTCCCGGTCTTTTCGTTTCTTGGGAGTTTGCGATGTCGGAAGTTCTGACGGCATTGTGTAAGCAAATTTTTTGCCGAAAAAATCTTCAGCGAACTCCGCCCGGCGCCTGAGAGTGCGCTTGTTGAAGCGAGCACAGGCTACACAGGCTGAGACGTCGTGGTCTGGGCCAAGGCAAGGAAGACAGAAAGAGTGGAAATCCTTATGAGGTATTTGTTTACCACAAGAAAGACAATTGTTAACTTTTTCAGTAATTTCTGACATCGGCTGAGGCAGGAAAAGGTCCCCAACGGGGTACTTAGCTTTTTTGATGACTTCGGAATCGAAGAATACAGGAGCTGACCGACCGGCACTTGCGAACTGCTTCTGCTTTGGGCACCGCGCGGCAAGAAAGACTGAAGAAAATGGCGTCGGCTGATGCTTATGTACTCCAGCCACTCTGACGTTGGAGAGAAATGCGACATCAGCCGACGTCGGACCCAGACTTTGGAATCCGGCCGACCGAGGGCTGCCTGAGGCAGGACAGCCGACCGAGGGCTGCCTGAGGCAGGACAACCCATATGTTATGACTGCAGTTGCATTCTTGAAGGACATCTAAGAGAGTTCAGGCCCTGCAAGGGACCACAAAGGTTCCTATAAAAACCCACAGAAACCCAACCCGGTCTAAGGGTGACTGTAATAGGTCTGGCTTACTAGGATACCCTCCAGGTTCCTCTGTAAGGCCACACAGACCACAAAGATTGTTCTACGAACCTGCAGACCACATCTGCAGGAGCCCAGCCTTACATAAGGGGCACCTATTGAGCTCTGATCTGACAGGGTACCTAGGGCAGCCCTTATAAGGGCCACTTCAGCTCTAACCAACACAACAGCAGCCCTCTTCAGGGCTTCAACAGTCCTCCTCGGGACTACAACAGTCCTTATCAGGACTTCAACAGTCCTGTTCAGGACTACAACAGCCCTCCTCAGGAAAAGTCCGCATCAGGACTACAACAGCCCTCCTCAGGGCCATAACTATAAGGACATCCCCAGGACAGCTACAATACGAATCATCTACTGAAAAGTCATTTTGAGGGCTACTTCCTGAGCCTCCAAAAAGCACGATTCTTTCCAGGTAGAGTGTTCCTCCCTCCATGCAAAAATGGGCTGGAAATCCATAGAGAAAGCTAAAACCAATAAACAGTCATACTAATTGTGGCTATTAAGCCACAGCCAGGATTGCAGTACCCCTTTGCAGGGTGGATAGTACTCTGCCTACCTGCAGAGTGTCAGCCTCCTTGCTTTTCTCCTCTTGAAGAAATACCACTTTTCAGGACTATGGTGGGAGGTTGGCACAATGGTCAAGTTGTTTACCCTGCAAACACAAGGTGCAGGGTTTGATTCTCACAAGGGGTAGTTGGCTAGGCTTAAAATGACCCACAAGGGCAGTTAGCCTAGTAATAATCTATGAACCTATGAACCTATTTTTCTCTATGCAAAAACAGGCTGGAAATGCATAGAGAAAGCTAAAACCAATAAACAGTCATACTGAAAGTGGCAGTTAAGCCAGAGCCAGGAGTGCATTACCCTTTTGTAGGGTGGATAGTACTCGGCCTATCTGCAGAATTTCAGCCTACTAGCTTTCCCCTCTTGGAGAAATACCACTTTTCAGGTATATTTTTCTCTATGCAAAAACAGGCTGGAAATGCATAGAGAAAGCTAAAACCAATAAACAGTCATACTAAATGTGGCTATTAAGCCAGAGCCAGGATTGCAGTACCCCTTTGTAGGGTGGATAGTACTCTGCCTACCTGCAGTGTGTCAGCCTCCTTGCTTTTTCCCTCTTGGAGAAATACCACTTTTCAGGGCTAGTTTTCTCAATGCAAAAACAGGCTGGAAATCCATAGAGAAAGTTAAAACCAATAAACGATCATACTGAAAGTGGCAGTTAAGCCAGAACCGGAATTGCAGTACCCTTTTGTAGGGTGGATAGTACTCTGCCTTCCTGCACAGTTTCAGCCTCTTTGCTTTTCCCCTCTTGGAGAAATACCACTTTCTTAGGGCTATTTTTCTCTATGCAAAAACAGGCTGGAAATGCATAGAGAAAGCTAAAACTAATAAAAGGTCATACTGAAAGTGGCAGTTAAGCCAGAGCAAAGAGTGCAGTACCCTTTGGTAGGGTGGATAGTACTCTGCCTATCTACAAAGATTCAGCCTCCTAGCTTTTCCCCACTTTCTTAGGGCTATTTTTTTCTATGCAAAAACAGACTGGAAATGCATAGAGAAAGCTAAAACCAATAAACGGTCAAACTGAAAGTGGCAGTTAAGCTAGAGCCAGGAGTGCAGTACCCTTTTGTAGGATGGATAGTACTCGGCCTATCTGCAGCATTTAAGCCTCCTAGCTTTCCCCTCTTGGAGAAATACCACTTTTCAGGCCTATTTTTCTCAATGCAAAAACAGGTTGGAAATCCATAGAGAAAGTTAAAACCAATAAACGATCATACTGAAAGTGGCAGTTAAGCCAGAGTAGGGTTGCCACCTTTTCAAATGGCCAAACTGGGACATTTTTGGTACAAACATCAGATTTTACAGGCCAACACATACCAACAGTCAGTACAAAGGTTAGAACTTAACTTTTTTGCCTAAATAAAAGTTTATTCTTGTAGCATTTTAGTTGCTTATTCTGTTTCTTATAGCATTTAGGTATTTTAGATACAGAATAACTGTTTTATGCAACTATTACATAAAATATAGGAAACAATTTTGTCCTAAAATCTCAGGACATTTTCCATTTTTACAATTTTTTGTCAGGATACAACTGCCCAAAGAGGGACTTGTCCCTCGCAAAGTGGGACAGGTGGTAACCCGTAAGCCAGAGCCGGAATTGCAGTACCCATTTGTAGGGTGGATAGTACTCTGCCTACCTACAAAGATTTAGCCTCCTTGCTTTTCCCCACTTGAAGAAATACCACTTTTCAGAGCTATTTTTCTCTATGCAAAAATAGGCTGGAAATCCATACAGAAAGTTAAAACCAATAAATGGTCATACTGAAAGTGGCAGTTAAGCCAGAGCCAGGATTGCAGTACCCCTTTGTAGGTGGATAGTACTCTGCCTACCTGCAGAGTTACAGCCTCCTTCCTTGTCTCCTCTTGGAGAAATACCACTTTTCAGGGCTATTTTTCCTATGCAAAAACAGGCTGGAAATCCATAGAGAAAGCTAAAACCACTAAACTGTCATACTGAAAGTGGCAGTTAAGCCAGAGCCAGGAGTGCAGTACCATTTTGTAGGGTGTATAGTACTCGGCCTACCTGCAGAGTTTCAGCCTCCTAGCTTTTCCCCTCTTGGAGAAATACCACTTTTCAGGCCTATTTTTCTCAATGCAAAAACAGGCTGGAAATCCATAGAGAAAGTTAATACCAATAAACGATCATACTGAAAGTGGCAGTTAAGCCAGAGTAGGGATGCCACCTTTTTAAATGGCCAAAGTGGGACATTTTTGGTGCAAACATCAGATTTTACAGGCCGACACATACCAAAGGTCAGTACAAAGGTTAGAACTTAAGTTTTTTGCCTAAATAAAAGATTATTCTTGTAGCATTTTATTTGCTTATTCTGTTTCTTATAACATTTAGGTATTTTAGATACAGAATAACTGTTTTATGCAACTATTACATAAAATATAGGAAACAATTTTGTCCTAAAATCTCAGGACATTTGTCATTTTTACAATTTTTTGTCAGGATACAACTGCCCAAAGAGGGACTGTCCCTCGCAAAGTGGGACAAGTGGTAACCGTAAGTCAGAGCCGGAATTGCAGTACCCTTTTGTAGGGTGGATAGTGCTCTGCCTTCCTGCAGAGTTTCAGCCTTCTTGCTTTTCCCCTCTTGGAGAAATACCATTTTTTAGGGCTATTTTTCTCTATGCAAAAACAGGCTGGAAATGCATAGAGAAAGCTAAAACCAATAAACGGTCATACTGAAAGTGGCAGTTAAGCCAGAGCCAGGTGTGCAGCACAATTTTGTAGGGTGAATAGTACTCTGTCTACCTACAAAGATTCAGCCTCCTAGCTTTTCCCCACTTGGAGAAATACCACTTTTCAGGGCTATTTTTCTCTATGCAAAAATAGGCTGGAAATTCATAAAGGAAGTTAAAACCAATAAATGGTCATAATGAAAATGGCAGTTAAGCCAGAGCTGGGATTGCAGTACCCTTTTGTAGGATGGATAGTACTCTGCCTACCTGCAGAGTTTCAGCCTCCTAGCTTTTCCCCTCTTGGAGAAATACCATGAATGTCATAAATAGAACTAATTAAATAGAACATAAATTTAGAACATAGAATGTCCTAAAATACAAACAACTAATAAAAAATACTACAAATGAATACTTTTATTTAATTAAATCACTTAAAATGCTGTAATGTGAAAGGTAAATCCTATCGCTTTGCACCATCTAGTGGACATTTGAAATATAGCTTCCAAACTGCAAAAATAGAAGTTATGTCCTTACCATAACGTTCCATGTGGAGTGTTCATCTCGCCTTTGTTCTTACACATGGGTTCGGAGCCGATCCTCGGCTCCAAGCTCTGCATCGAGAAGAAGCTCGAGATCACCTAATATCCACAATCCCCCTCTGCCTTTACCTCAGATCTAGTTTGTAAGCAAACCAGCCATAGAGAGCACACACACATACCAAAATTTACATAATGATTGGATCATCTATATACATATATACATATATATATATATATATATATACACAAGTGTATTATACAATACAACTATTGCAACTGCAGAAGGAGAATACTCCAGACCAGGCACCAAATCGAACGTTCTTCCTAAGGGTGGGAGATGAACACTCCACATGGAACGTTATGGTAAGGACATAACTTCTATATGTGAGAGTGTTCAATCTCACCCCTAGCTCCATGATCCTGAGGAACTCACGGGAGAACGTTCTTGAGCACAGTGGAACCAAAGGTTGCCCTATCCTAGAAACCCTGTCCACTTTGTAATGAGAGATAAATGTATGTGGTTTAGCCCAAGTAGCAGCCGCACAAATCGTGTCTAATGGTAGCGAGCTCGTAAGAGAGGCGGAGCTAAGGATGTAGATACTGATCTCGTGGAATGTCCTTTAGGTTTGACCGATAAGGTTTGATTAGAAGCCTCATAAACGTATGTGATACAATCAATTAGCCATTTGGAAAGAGTTCGTTTCGTAACTGCTACACCCTTCCTGCTGTCAGCAAAGGCAACAAACAATTGATCAGATTTCCTGTGATCTTTTGTTCTATCCAAATAAAATATGAATTGTCTATGGACATCCAATTTGTGCAACATATACTCTAATTTATTAGAGTGATTTTTGAAGAAGGTGGGTAATTCAATGGACTGATTAATATTATTAGTAGAGCAAACTTTGGGGAGAAAGGATGGATTAGTAGGATACTCTGTCAGAGTGGAAAATTAAATAAGGGTGTTTAATAGAAAGAGCCTGAAGCTCAGACACTCGCCTAGTGGATGTAATGGCCACTAGGAATAGAGAAAATTTCAATGGGCAAACTGAGGCTGGTTCAAGGGGGCAACATCAATTTAGAAAGTCAGAGGTTCAGATTCCACGGTGATGTAGGAATTCTAACTGGTGGTCTGATATGAAAAGATCCTTTTAAGAAAGCCTTACAAAGTCTGTGAGCCATAATAGGCGCACCAGATTCTTCCACATGAAAGTTAGAAATGGCAGCCAATTGCACTCTTAAAGTAGCAGGAGAAGCTCCTTCATGAAACAATTCTGTCAAAAACTGCAAGATCTTGTTCAACCTATAACAGGGTCCAAATGATGTGAATTAGCCCAGAAGTCCATTTACTGGTGTAGGTTTTGTAGTGGAAGCTTTATGAGAAGCCACTAAAATATTCTGAACCGCCGTGTAAGGGAATCAGACCTGGCTAGGAAGGAAGGGCAGCCAAGCTGCTAGATGGAGTGATTCGAGAGATGGGTGAGGAACTCCTGACGAGTGAGTCAGTAGATCTGGCTCTGGGTCCAGCATCCAAGGTCCCCGTGATGCAATAGAAAGGGGAACCAAATTTGACAAGGCCAGAATGGGGCAATGAGGATTATCGTCCTCTGAAGGTTGTTGGCTTTCTGCAGAAACTTTGCAATCAGGGAAATGGAGGAAAAGCATACAGGAGACCCGGGGCCAATGCGTCCACCAGGCCGTCCTGGGGACTTAAGTAGCTCCTGCATTTGGCGTTCATTAACAGATCGCAGGAAGGCAGGCCCCACTTGCGAAATATCATGTTCGCAATTGACTGTTTGAGGGACCACTCGTGAGGCAACAGTATTGCTCTGCTCAGCCTGTCGGCTATGACGTTGGATGACCGCTATGCATCAGAAAGCGACCTGTGGACTTTGCCACATTCTCATGGCCTCTCTGCATAGTTGATAACACCTGCTTGCCCCTTGCTTGTTTGTGTACCAGCCTACGGACATGTTGTCTGTCTGAACTGCAATAGTCCCTAGAGGAAGAAGGGAGCAAAGTGTTGCAAAAACACTGCCCTCAACTCCAGAACATTGATGTGCAGATTGTACTCCAGATTGGTCCATTCGCCTTGGACTGTCTGTCCCTGAAAGATGCCCCCCCACCCTATCAGTGTGGGTAGCACAAATGGTCTTCCGCTGGAAAGGTTGCAAGTCTGAAGCCACAAAGTTAGGTGTGATTTGCATGTGTTTGTTATCAGAATTTCGTGAGTCAGAGGTAGCTGTTGGAACGACCATTGTGCAAACAGCAGTCATTGTAGAACTCTCATGTGCAGTCTTCCCAATGGTATCGCAATGAGAGAAGCTGCCATGAGACCCAAGACCTTTAGAACCAGCTTAGCCGGGGATTTTTTGGACGACAGCAGGAGAGAAATGTTGTTTTGAAGTGCGACTATCCTTTCTGTAGGAAGCCTTAGAATCAAATGATGCGTATCTAATTCCGCTCCTATGAATAAGATATGCTGTGATGGCTGTAGTAAAGATTTTTCAAATTTACGGAAATTCCGAGGTGAATACAAAGTTGTAGGTGTAATCCTGGCCTGTATCAGTTGGCGGGTGGTGGCAGACAGGAGCCAGTCGTCCAGATACGAAACACCTGGAATCCCCTCAGATGAGACGCTACCATTGCCATGCATTTGGTGAAAACCCTGGGGGCTGAGGTCAGACCAAAGGGCAGGGCTCAAACTGGTAGTGACTGGCTCCCAGCTAATGATCCCTGGACCTGGCCATTTTGATGTGGTAGTATCGTCCTTCAGATCTATTGAGCACATCCAGTCGCCCTTCTGTAGGAATGGAAGGATTTCCTTCTTGACAAAGGTGTTGAGGTTGCTTAGGTCCAGAATTGGCCTCCAGTCCCTGTCTTCTTTGGAACTAAAAGAACCTTGAGTAAGTCCCGAATCCTATTTGGTCCGCTGGGACTGGTTGGATGACTTTTTCTTTTTCCTTGGAATGGGGTGGATAGGAATTTACCCAGTTGTCTGTAGTAAAGTTTTGCCAGGCCTGAGGGTATAAAGCTAAGCGACCCACTGCCCCAGAGCAGGACAGTCGGGCCTCCTCTCAGGAGTGCTGGAAAGGTTTACCAGGGGTATCCCTGTCACCTTGGTTTTCTGCCACCAGGGCGGCGTCAGCACCTCTGCCCTCCTCTGCCTCTAGAGGGGCATCACCCTGTGTGCTGGGGGGAAAGATCCCGGGGTTTTGCTCCTGTTCACACCGGTAAGGGTCTCTTTTACTTTAGGCCCAAAAAGTGTGGCACCATCAAATGGGGCGTTAGTAAAGGAAGACTTGAAGGCTTCCGCAAATGAACATTCCAGGATTGCCTAGCCTCATGGATGAGTTAACAATGGATGTAAGGGTATTTAGATGTGCTGAAACTTTCTCTGAGACCGCAGCATCTGTAGTACCCTGGGGGGTATCTCCCAACTCTTTGACTAGATCCCTCTGTAAGCTGTAAAGTGAGTCCTTATCTGTCCATAGTCCTAGAATCTCTGTTAGGCGGATGGACAGATGCTGGAACTCCTTTAGTGAGGTAAGCCTTGTCTTGGGGTGCAGTGATGTACTTATTAGGCTTCCTAGGGACCGGTTCCACAGTGTCAGGTGTCTCCCACGCCCTTCGGCAATCAACTCCATTAACTCATCGAGGGCGAGTGACCCAGGAGGAGGAAGGGCGAGCACCAAATGCCTTCAGCAAGACTGACTCATCCTCAGAAGGGGGGAGGGACTGCCAATCACCTCTCTGCTTCAGGATCTCCAAGATGTCAGAAAAGGAGACATCTTCTGAAGGTGACTTTGGGGACCCTTCTGACTCATCCAAGTCAGTATCGGATGTCAAAGATTCTTGTGGAGAATCTAAGTGTCTCCTCTTACACAATCTTTTCCTAGCAGAGGAAGATAACGGTCCTTTATGGGGAGGAGAGGCTGCTTCTACTGATGTGGTTGTCTGGGTAGACAACACCTTCCTCATGAGATCAAATGGGAAGAATACCAGATCCGGCGGAGTCGAGGTGAAAGGAGCAGACAGAGAAAAGCCACAATCAGTAGATCAACCTCTTCCGCTTCAAAGACTGGACAGGTCTCGGAGGAGGAAGGGATGGAGATAATGGGAGGCCTTCAAGTTTAGACACCAACTGGGTGGAAACCGAAATAAGCTTGGATAGGGCGAATGTTCCAATAACTTCTGCACCACACGGTCCACATCGATATCGAGCTTAGAAGACTCAATAGTGTCG
Source organism: Protopterus annectens (assembly GCF_019279795.1). Lineage (NCBI taxonomy): Eukaryota > Metazoa > Chordata > Ceratodontiformes > Protopteridae > Protopterus > Protopterus annectens. The sequence continues at coordinate 995,984,015 of NC_056734.1, read as the reverse complement.
AGGGAGCTCCATCACAAGACTCGAGGCTCGAAACTGACAACAGTTGAACACTGAAGTCTGTGGAACCGGTGATCTAACTTTAGTCGAAGAGCTCGGAGCCGATGACTTGGGCGACTTGGATGCCTGGTCAGAAGCATCCAGAGCCTCCTGAAAGGAAGGTTTTAATAAACCCTGTCCATTAGTTTTATCTGTCATGACCCTCCCACTGAAAGAATGACAAATAGAGCAGTCTTCTTGCAGATGGAGAGGGCCAAGACAGTAGACACAGGAACTATGGTTGTCAGTTACTGACATTTTGCCCACATTGAACCCTGATTTGGCCTTTTCAGACATGTCAAAGTAAGTAGAAAGATAGTCAAATCCAGAAAAATTGTCAAATCCAGTAGAGAAGTCAATCCGGTTGTCAAATCCAATAAGGGGTGGTAGGCCCCGAAGAGAACTCTGACTAAGTATTATAACTTAAATGGAACCGAGATTCCCTTGTACCTTACCACACTCACACAAATTATTATTAAACCGCTTATAACACTAAAGTACCAGAGAAAATACAAGAATAAAATTCTAATCTTATCTGAGGTGCTCGAGCTCGACCCAGTGATGAGGCTCTGACGCGAGGCTCCCCCCAGTGATAACGCACGCCGCAAACTAGATCTGAGGTAAAGGCAGAGGGTATTAGGTGATCTCTGCAGAGCTTGCAAGCGGCCGACGGAGGTGGAGGATCTCTCGAACCCATGTGTAAGAACAAAGGCGAGATTGAACACTCTCACATTAATATTACTTATATCAGATGTAAAAAGCTCATTAAAAATCCTACAAAAACTATAATAATTTAAAAGTCAACAGCTTATAATATAAACTTATATCCATTACAGTTTGGCCACCCTTAATTTTAACACAGGGGCTATATTTATGTGACCATTAAGGCCAGGGTAAACCGTGTCTTCAAGTTTTATTTGCCAAAATAACTCTCTGTATTCCAGTTTAGCATCCCATGGCCCACCTCTCAAGTCCACTGGTATTTTTTCAAGAACAAAGAACCTAAATGTTGCTCCACTACAAGTTTTAGTATGCTTGTAAAATGCATTTGTCTCTTTATGGGTACTGATATAACTGTAATACTCAGAAATGTGCCTTCTTTGCTTCATTTCAGTTTTTCCAATATAGAAACCCCCACAGTGTCCACAAGGAGCCAAATAAATCATTCCCATTGAAATACAATTATAGAAAGAGTTGGACAAAATCTCTATATTCCTACTAGGAATAAGAACCTTGCCCTCATTAAGAATGTGGGTACATTGCGAATATGCTCCACATTTAAAAGTGCCCACTCTTTTATTAGTGTTAGCAGCTTGCCCCATCATATTGCCTTTTTCAAGCAACTCTTTCAGGTTATTACCTTTCTTGTATGTAATATGAAGCGTTTCAGACTTCAACAGAGTTAAATCTGTAAACTCAATAAATATATCCCATTCTTTGGTAATAACCCCCCTACAAATTTTAGAGTCACCACTGTATTCTATGACAAAGGTCCTACAAAGACTGTCACCATTTCTTTCTCAAATTTGTCTGGAAAGTAGGAACATCTTTCCTCAAAAGAACTGCTATGTCCAGATGAAGCATTCCAGATGGGTAAGAAATAAGGTCTGGAACTGGATTCAGCAACAATGCAGAGCACATCAAATAAGGCCAAAGATAAGGGCAAAAGGAGGCAATGAGGACCATCCTCATCTTGCTCCATATTGCCTTCTGCAAGAACTTTGGTATAAGAGAACTAGGAGGATATACATATAGGAAATCCAGGGGCCAATTGCAGACAAAAACACCCCTCGGGAACTACCCCCCCCAGATCAGGGCAAAACAACTGCTGCACTTTTGGGGGGCATAGCAAACAGGTTGTAGGTGTAGTAAGGTCAGCCTCAGCAGCTGAAAATTTGTTCTGTCAACATTGGATTAAAAGACTATTTGTGAGAAAGACAAATGGAACTGCTTGACTTGTCTGCTAACATACTGGACTTCCCCGATGTGTGTTGCAATCAGAATGTGGCAGGAAGACATCACCCACTACCAAATCCTCATTGCCTTTTGACAGAATGAATAAGAGTGCATTCCCCCTTGCTTGTTGATGTACCAAACCACTGACATATTGTCTGTCTGGATGGAAATCACACCTAAGGGAGGAAGTCCTGAAAAGCCTGGAATACTAGGAGGACTGCTCTCATCTCCAGGACATTGATGTGAAGACTGGCCTCTGCCTCGGGCTGTCTTTACCATGAAATGCCCCGTCACCTCGGCTGGGAAGCATCCATAGTCACTGCTGCTTGGTGAGATGACAGAACAAAAGGGCCACCTGTGAAACTAGTGGAAAATCTAGTCATCAATGAATATGACTTCTGCAAATGTTGGTAAGCCATATGGGAAAGCTCAACGGTTACGACAGCAGTGATCCCTGAACTGTAAAACTCTCATGTAAAATCTGGCTAGATGGACTAAAGAAATGGAGGCTGCCATTGACGCTAGAAATGTAATATGGATCTAGCCTTGTGCTTCTGTTAATGCCAATGTCAAAGGATGAGAATCCTCGATTCTGGCTATCTGCAACATAGCATCCAATGGGACCCAATGAATGCCATCCCCCTCATAGAAATCAGTATCTTTAGTGAGGGATTCCTGAGGGGAGTTCACGTCTCCTTTTGCACACATGCTTGCAGTGTACTTCCCCAGCAGGGTGCTCTGAAGATGACTCTGAAGCAAAAGGGGAGTCCACAACCCATACCGCCATAAGACTTAGAGGGCTGGATGTCTCAATGTGACAGAAAGAGAGGACAGAATATCCAAACTACTACACAGAGGCATAAACAGTTCTGAGTGAGGAAAGGAAGCCTGCTCTCTAGTCTGTGAGAATTATGCTCCCAAAGACCTTGAATGCTGATGCCAAGACAGGACCCAAGTGGCCACAGCAGGCTCCTACGCAGCCCAACAAAGGCAAACTCTGGCAACCCATTTGCTTAAGATCTGAAGCCAATGCTGCAGGCAAGCTGTCAATAACCAAACTGCAAAACGATAAGAAAACATATGAAAGCTGCAGAATTGACCCCAACCCCCCCCCGGCACTGGTTCCAACTTTTCGGCTCCAAGACCCGTTGAGATCTGAAACAGTTGGGAGTTGATCAGTTCTGAGATACAGTTGCAGTTGATGGGACCCAGGTTTTTGGATCCAGTACATTCCTTGTGCCCACACAGATGCAAAACCACTGAATACAAAGGTCATATTGGAGTAGGAATTACAATCAATGGACAAAGAGGGACTACTCCCCAACCACCAACAGTAGTCAGCACTAGGAGGACCCCAGGCTGGATCAGGGTCCTCAGAGACTTCATCATCATCCTGCTGGCTACAGGAGGACTGACCTGATCTCATATTAGTGGCCATAGAAGGAGGACTAGAAATCCTTTGAAAAGCTCTCTTCTGTAAAAAAAAAAGGAAAAAAGAGGAGACTGCAGCCTGGGGCTATCAGGCTCCTGAGAGAACCTGGGTTTTGAAAAAGGAGCAGTAGTAGACCTAACTCTGTTGGGCTCTGATGTTGTGAAAGACTCAGATGGCATGGATACTTTCAGAACAGGTCCCCGTCAGGCCCAGTGCATCAGGAGAATGCTTCCTACATGTCTTTCTCTTTATGCTTTTCTTTCTCCTGTTCATTATGTTTCTCTTTATTTATTCTTTTTGTATTTCTCCCCTTTGCTCTTATCAGAAACCTTCTTGATGTAAGAGGGAGATGAAAACAGAGAAGTTACTGTACCCCGTGGAGGCAGGAAGAAGGCCTCTAAGGGTGAACTTGGTTTGTCTGTCAGTTACCTCTTTGGCCCCCAGAAGCAGAACAGACTGTGCAATCCTTTTCTAGATATGCATCTACCAGATAATATACACAACTCTCTACTGCTATCACATATTTATGCTCTGTACTGCACTGCAACTACTGTCTTTACTGTGCTTTGATACTACTAATTGCACACGAATGTGAATGGATGAAAACCCTTTTGTGATAAGGTGTGCCACATAGGATTTCCAGACTACTGTGGCGATGTGATTGTCAAAGGAGAGACTACTGTCAACCTGAGTCCTAAGGTCTCTTATCACACCTTCGGCATTAATTGGACTGCCGCCTATGTGGTAGTTCATGGGTACAGAGTTTTTACCAAAGGGGATGACTATGCACTTTCTTGGCATTGAGCTTGACGCCATGACTATGCCTGGTGCAGCATGAGAGGGAGATGCCAGAGTCATGGAGGTAATGGGGAAGGGAGTAACTGGACCCCAGAAACACAAAAGGTCAGTAAATTTCTTCCGCAGTTTAAAGAGGGGGATAATTCTGATAGTTTCATTCACATGTTTGAGAGAGTATGTAAACAGTATGATGCTGACCAAAGGCTCTGGGTATGGTTCCTGACCCCCTTACTCCATGGTAAATCTGCAACAGTGTTGCCCAAAATGTCTGACTTGACTGTTTTAATTACACTGTTGTTAAGCATTACTTGTTAGAATGTTTTAAGCTAACATCTGAAACTTCTAGGAAAGTTTTGTGTGCACAGACGCAAGGCAGATGAAAGTGTGTGTGAATATGATGCTGAACTGAGCACTTATTTTCATAGGTGGGTGAGTGGATGTCAGGTCACCACTTCTGAAGGGCTGGCAGACCTTTTGGTGAGGGAACAAGCCCTTAGCACTTTGCCTGAGGACATGAGAATCTGGCTAGCTGACAGACAATGTGCTACTTCAGATGAGTTGGAGAAGAAAGGAGACCTATACCTAGCAAGCAGGGCATCCTTGCACAGGAAAGGGACCCCAGTACTACTCATGGGTCTAAAGGAAACCATGGTGGGCAGCACAGACTGCCCCAACAGAATCTGCCAGTAGCAGGGGAAGCCACTAGTCCAGGTACATTGTCCAGGACCTAGGGTTAAATGTTTTGAATCCAACCAGTGAGGCCACGTGGCATACAGATGTCCAGAGAGGCAAGGTGGGGAACAAAAGGTGAGAGAGCCAGTAAGTGGGAAAGACAAAATGCCAATAGTAGGTTGTCTTGAGACAACAGGGTACCAAACTACCATCCTGCAGATGTCCTGATAGGGAAAGATTTGGATGAGACAGTACCATGTGCTTATGCAGTTACACACAGTCAGGCTAGGAGACAAGCATGTGGGTCTGGTAGCCTGGGGGAGACCCAGACATATTGCAAATTTGCAGCCAGGACTGGTGAGGTGGTTACTTCAGGGAGAGAGATACTCTGTAGCAGTGAGACTGAAGGTGAGCCCACAGCTGCTTGTGAGTACTGATGTTCCCTTGGGCAGAGGGACTGTAAAGGTAGAGGTGAGTAGTACCCAGGCTGACAGTGATGCACCGCTGTCAGAGGATGCCAAACTTCCTTTGGAAGGGGAGCTGGAAAGGGTTACAAGGTTGGGTTGAGACAGGCTCAGTTCTCAGACCCTACATTGCAAGGCCTGAGGCAGGTAGCTAGGGAGGCATCTGATTCTAAGAGGGAATCTGTATACCAGGACAAAGGGTTACTGTACCGAGAGTGTACCCCTGAGGGAGGGCTAGAAGGTGAGAGGGTACAGCAGTTGGCAGTGCCTAGAGATTATCGTCTAAGGTTCTAGCCATAGCCCATGATATTCCCTTTGCAGGTCACATGGGCATAAAATGTACAAAGAGACGTGTTATGCAGAACTTCTATTGGCCTGGAATTTCCAGAGATGTAACAAGGTACTGCAAGACCTGTGAGCAGTGCCAAAAGGTAGGCAAGGCAGGAGACGAGGTGAGAGCTCCTTTGATGCCTTTGCCTGTGATTGAGGAGCCATTTCAGAGGGTAGCTATGGATATTGTGGGGCCTCTGAGTACTCCAAGTTCCACAGGGAAAAGGATATCCTAGTGACACTGGATTATACTACACGATACCCTGAGGCAGTGGCTCTGTCCTCCATTGATGCAAAAAAGGTGGCAAATGCTTTGTTAAAGATTTTCAGCAGGGTAGGATTCCCAAATGAAATACTGACCGACAAAGGTGCCAATCTCATGTCAGACCTGCTGGCTTGTCTGTGGAAGTCCTGTGGGGTGAAGCACCTGAAGACCTCCCCCTACCATCTCCAGACTAATGGTCTTGTTGAGAGGTTAAACTCTACAATCAAGTCCATGCTACCGTCATTTGCAGACCAGTTTAAGAGGGAGTGGGATAAATATTTTCCCCATCTGTTGTTTGCTTACAGAGAGGTTCCCCAGGAATCCACAGGGTTTTCACCCTTTGAGTTGCTGTATAGGCATAGGGTGAGGGGACTTCTAGATTTAATCTGTGATGAGTGGGAAAGTGAGTGTGAATCTCACAAGGAGTCTGTTGTGGCATATGTCCTAAACCTCAGGACAAGGCTCAGGGAACTCGTGGGCTTGGCCCAGAAGAACCTGGCAGAAGCCCAGCAACAGAAAAAAGTGTGGTATGACCCTACAAGGTGGTAAGAAAGGTAAGTGATGTTAACTACATGGTGGAACTGCTAGGCAGGAGCATAAATTGTACCATGTTAACATGATGAAACTTTACCATGATAGGGAGGCCCTTGTGCTGAGCATTTGCAGTGGATTGCAGGAGGAGTCTGAGGGAGATCTGGTGACTGATCTCCTCAGTGAGGCTCGGATTTGCACCTCAGTGGAAGGGGTAGCAATGTCCCAGCAGCTATCTCCTACCCAGGTTTGAGAAATCTGAGCCATGTTACAGGAGTTTGGGGACTGGTTCACTGGGAAACCAGTGTGCACCCACCTGGTGCAGTAGCAGGTGGATACAGGACCCCAAAGGCCTATTAGTCAGGCCCCTTGTAGGGTGCCTGAGAGAGTCAAACAGACTCTGAGGGAGGAGATACAGGAGATGATGGCACTAGGGGTGATTCAAGAGTCCAGCAGTCCTTGGGCCTCCCCAGTGGTGCTGGTGCCAAAGAAGGATGGGAGCACCAGGTTCTGTGTGGACTACAGGAAATTAAATAGTCACACATAGTCAGATGCTTACACCATGCCTAGGACAGTTGAGACCCTAGAGCAGCTGGGTAGGGCTAAGTATCTTACAACTATTTATCTTCCCAAGGGTTACAGGCAGGTGCCCTTGACTCCCAGTGCTAGAGAGAAATCAGCCTTTGTGACTCCTTTTGGCTTGTATGAGTTCACAAAGATGCCCCCTTGGGATGGAAAATGCCCCAGCAACTTTCCAGAGACTGGTAGATCATATTCTAGCAGGAGGGTTTGCCCTTGCTTGCCTAGATGATATTGCCATCTACCGCCATTCCTGGCTAGAGCACCTCCACATGTCATGGAGGTGCTGGGCAGACTACAGAGGGCAGGGTTGACCATTAAGCCCAGCAAATGTCAGGTGGGTATGGCAGAGGTCTCCTACCTGGGACATAGAGTGGGGAGTCGTAAGATCAAGCCAGAACCTGCCAAAGTGGAAGCCATTCAGGCATGGCCTGCACCTGTTACCAAAAAGCAGGTGAGGGCATTTGTAGGGACAGCAGGGTACTACAAAAAGTTCGCCCCCAGTTATAGTACCATAGCTGCTCCACTCACAGAGCTGACAAAGAAGGACAGAGCCAGCCAGCAAAATGCCAAGTTTCTAAGATGGCGCCTAGAGTTGCAAGCATATGATGTGTCAGTGCAGCACCACAGTGGGATTAGCAATGCCAACGCAGATGGGCTCTCAAGACAGGGAATGGAGTAAGGTATACTCAGATAGACCTAACCCTCTCAAGCAACGTTTCTCAAGGGTCACTTGAAAAACTAGCTTGAGTTCTCTGGGGGGGGATGTGTGAATTTAGGTGAAGGCTGCCAGCCGAGCCAGACAGAATTTTATAGATAATTCTGTAATTTGTAAGTATTAATGTAAGCCACAGGCTTGTTCACTAAAATATGAAAAGACTGCATTGGATATTGAACTGCAAAAATGGAACAGTGCACTCTGTTGTAAGAAAGCTAAGTCAAGCATTTTATGACTGTCTTTCATGTCAAAATTCAGAGCCGATATGTCTAGAGGGAGGCATCCTGCCTATTGTTTTAAGACCAGAGTTAATGGCTAGAATTTGCATGTATAAATGTCCTTTACTGCTTTAGTTTCTGACCAGGTGTAAAGAATGTAAATGTAGTTTCTGCTAGCCTGGGAACACCAGAGAAGTGTGAAGAATGATGTCATGTGAAGCAGCTCTGTGTTATCAATTTAAAGAGAGAGAACCAGAGAGCTCTGAGCATTCTGTCTTGAGAACATCCAGCATCACCAGCACTGCTTTGCTCTATATGCAAGTTATTTAGAACTGTGTTGATGTCAGAGCTTTTCTATGGTATTATTTTAAGTATTTCTCTGTGATCTCTGAACTCTTGACTAGCACTATGTAGTAAGAAGTATTGTCTTGTGCTTTTATTATTTATCATTAAATATTTTAAACATTTCAACTGTGGCTGTTTTATGTATTGTTAATTTAAGCTCTAGAGTACATTGCATGTATATAGTGATACTATACCAAATCTCTCTAAGCCTTGACTGTTCAGTCACACTTACCATTTGGATAACAATATTGCACAGAAATAATTGGACACCCTTTCAAAAGGGCCTTTGAGTAGCGGATATTAGTGAGTTGTGGCAGCTGGTACTACCTTTTAGACAGGGCAGAAAAGGGGCACAGCTGGAGAACCTATGCCGGCCTTACCCAGGAGTGTCTGTGTGGTTGTATATAACTCTGATCTCAAAGTGTGTGTGTGTCAGCTACTTGGGCAGGGACACGAAGCATTGGTTGGACAGAGAGGGTGGTGGAGGTTTTAGCTTGCCCACTAGGCTGAGATCTACTATAGCTGTGCCAGTGGGCAGTCTTACTGGGGACCTGGAGAGAAAGGGAGAAACCAGCACCAGACTGACTGTGATCTCTGTGTGCTCTTAAGGGAAATTGCACTTTACTGTGTCTGTATTTATTATCCTTTCCCTATATGGACACCCCTCACTGTTGTTAGTAGTGAAGATTGAGGCTCCTTGACTGCTGGGCCACTGCACGGGTGTCACACTATGGACCTATGATTTAAAAAAATGGATCTACCATGAATCTGCTAATTACCATTACAATTTACTGCAAATCTGTAAGACTGACACCTGACTTACTACTATTTGCTCATAAGCTTACTTGGTATTATATTATTCTACTAAGAAAATTATTCCAACTTTTTTCTATTTTGTGTACTTTCGTCTATTTTCATACTGATGTATAGAGCTTTTTTCCCCAGGCCTCTGTTAAAATGGGTTATTCTGCTGACCTACTCAGACTACCCCAGTAAACAGATGTTAATAAATAAATAAATACATACATAGATGCCTACATTAAATCCATAGAACCCTGAGGCCCACTGTGTCTTCTTCATATGGACTTTCACAAAATGTACCATCAGGAAAGCTTAAGAAACGTAACCCAGGGCCCTAACTATGTAAATGTTTTAAGGGTCAACCTCAGTGCAAGAACAAATGAAAAATAAATGCAAAGCAATAAATACAGTAGGAATTTACATACCACCAGGTAATAATACTAATACAGTTGTAGAAGTACTTTCTTGGCTCTTAAACTTCATCATTCAGGACACCATAGTACTAGGTGATCTCAACACTAATTAAGAAACAATCCACTCCCAGTGCAGTCAATCTCTGTGGCTTCTATCAATTAATCTCAGCACCAACTACACAACAGCAAAAACACAAAGAGAATATCTGTATTAGTGTGGATCCCGACTAACATCCCAAGCAATATCACCTACATAGGCTTACTCCCTAACACCTTAAGTGGCCACCTCCCAACTTTTGCTTATCAGAGAGCGTATCACTACTCTCAAGTTCCATCAAAAGAATCAATAATGCATGTAACCACCCTACATTCCAATTAGACAATATCCTATTTAAAATCTGTCAAATGGAGCTTTTTACATATCATACAACTTGATGCAGCAGTATCTCTATTTAACACAATTTTTCTAAATATTCTTAATAGAAAGGCCCAAATCAGAACTAAGAGTGTAAAATTTAATCAAGCTCCATGGCTGTTGAGACAAGCAAAACAATAATGAGTCAAACGGACATGGGCTGGAATTACTGGAAGCAGAAAAAAACTACTGAAATATAAGCAGTTGAGAAACTCAGCTAAAAGCAAATTAGACAACATAATGTATTAAATAAACCTACAATCTCTACTTGATTCAACCCTAAATTAATCTGTCCCTGAAGTCAATTAGCTCCTTCACCCAGGTCAGTCCATCAACCAACTCCTACTCAATGCAGACACTCTGAAAGTACTGCCAACTGATTCATCTCATCTTTCAATACTGTAACCTCATTACTAAAAAAGCACAGCCCCTAACTCTCCCCCAACCCCTGAACCAGCTCAACCCACCACTAAATTCTGTTTTCAGAACACACCCGTCTCCACTATCAAATGAGTTCTCCTCAACCCAGCTCATGCCATGGCCTACCTTGTCTCCATACTAATTAACTACTCAGTCAAGGAAAGCTATGTCAGAGAGCTCTGGAAAAATATTACCGACAACCTCTGCATAAAGGTGGGAATTCCACAGATCTGTCTAATTATTGGCCCATTGCCATTCTGTCACCTTCTAAAGTACTTGAAAAATGTATTAAAATACAGCGATTTAATTTTCTATCTCAAAATAATCCCAAGTATCCCACACAGCATGGATTTCATCCACATCATAATACTATCTCCATCCTTCTTACCTTCACTACCTCCATGAACCAAAGCAGAAATGAAAGCAACCTCGTACTTGTACTCTTAGACCTATCAAAGGCCTTTGATACTATATTTCATCAACTTTTGCTAAATAGGCTCTCTACACAGGACTAAGGCCACCATCTCTCTCCTGGTTTAGCAGCTATCTCACTGGCAGCCTACAGGCTGTACAAAGACAAACCGATATCTCCCCCATTCTAAATGCAGCACTGGATGTGGCCAAAACTTTCAACATAATAAACTCAACTTCTTCCAAGTAAACATGCTACCATCATCCAGTATGCATATGACTCAATCCTAATCTGTTCAGCCAAGAAACAGGAAAAAAAACATAACTCAATAATCCCTACTACCTATCCAACATTGGCTGTATGACTCTCAGATACTCCTACTCCCTCACACAAAAAAAATCTAAACTAGTCTTACTGACTCCTCAAGCAACTGTCTCAGCCAAAGAATCTCAACATAACCTTTTCCAACTGTACCAAAACTGAACTAGGCTTGCCTGAAATCAGAGGAATCTAACATGTCCTAGGAAGATGTGGCTGTAGAGATGTCTTTCATATCCAGGGTTACCAAGCAAGGCTGAGGCATCTCCCGACTGTCTCTGCAGGACCAACAACCTGAATAGTTTTTACTCCAAGGAAGTTGTTTATAGATGAAAGATCTAGGATGAGTCTAAAGGGCCCATCCTTTCTGGGACCTAGAAAAGCTTGAGTAAAACCTTGGGTCTTCAGCCATGGGAGGTACTTCTGCTGTAGCACAGGAAAGCAAGTAGCTGGTCTGTCACCAGACCTACCATAGTCAACTGTTCTGGGGTGTCCTGAGGTGCTCCCTTGAAAAGGGGCTAGTTTGGAACTCTCTTTTCTTGCCTACTAGCATTACTCATCTGACCAGGCATCTAACATCAAGTTGAGCCATAGAGTTCTGAATTACCTTAACCATCACACTATGAGATGACCGGGGGGGGGGTCTAGAAAGTAAGGGGAATGGTTGAGGGATTTACTCTGCACTTACGTTTAGTGGAAATATTCCTGAGAAGAGGGAGGTACATTACTCCTCCATCTTTCTTGGCTGTCTATCCCAACAACATTCTCTTCTCCAGCTGTTCTTTTCTAAAGTTTTATGCGGTTTGGTCTGACCATCCCTGACTTGCTTTCTGAATAAATGGAGAGATTAGAGGGACACTTTCTGTTATACTTGAGGATGAGTGGGTGAGATTATACCATCATTTCCATGATTTTACCTTGTTCTTCTATTTTTTAAACCTTGAGAAAAGAGAGTTTAACAGCTAACATTTGTCAAAGGGGGTCTTTAGAATTTGGCCACTGACATCTTCAAGAAGGGGTGGAATCCTGAACACAGCATGACTTCTTAAAATTGTTGCAGCAGCAGCAGTGGTAGCATAACAGTCACATTTTAAGGTATGCTAAACCCATTTGATAGTTGGGGAGTTCTAAAATCTTCAGCTTCTGACTAGAGTGTATGGGGAACCTACCAGCTTCTGCAAATATTTAACTATGTCCCCTTCATGCAGCAAAAGATCAGTCTGGTAATGAACACCCCTAATACTAAAAATTGCTAATGAATATACCTTTTCAGCACAAATGCTCTGAAATGCCTGGCTCTGAGGCATAGAAGGATGGAGCCCTGACCGTGACCCAGGTTACTAGGATTTGATTAGTGGCCCCGGCACTAGGGAAGTTAAGAAAGGTGAGGGAGGAATGAAGGAATGTAGCCCACTTGTCTATCCTGAAGGGGTTGGGAAGGGTTCATGTGCACTTGGGAGTACACTGGGTAGTGCAATCTCTTGGGTGCAATGAAACAGAACAGTGCTTGTGCTGTGTAAGGTGGAGAGGGCCATTTGGAGGCAATGATCTTTACAGAAAGTGAGGGGACATCCACTACAGATGGTCCACTGCATGCATCTCTCTGCCACCTATGTGGACAAGCAAGAACTAAGGCTGTGGATAAAACAAGAAAATGCCTCTTCCAGTCCACTCTTGCCCCAATGATGGGGAATGAATAGGAAACTTGGCAGGAAGGGGGCTGATGGCTGACAGACAGTGGGGTCAAAGGGCCACGAAACAATCTAAAATTTTCCTTATCATTTGGCAGTGTGTTATTGGTGGGTGCCAGTGTCAAAACTCTTCCAGCAGCAGTCAAGATAACTACCAAGTTTGCTGTTGGGTTTTTATATATGCATTTAGCCTTCTACTCCACTGCATAGAAGCAGATGTTCTTTTCTACGTACATGGGGCTCAGAACTTATTACATGGATGCACTTTTAAAGATGTTTTTAAACATTTGAACAGTAGAGTGATGACTGTTCCATGCCTAAACTGTCACTGTATACCTTTTGTGGTGGTCTGAAGGATCTTTAGACTCCCAGTGATAATATTTGCTCCTTCATCATGCTGAACATATAACTGAAAGAGATGTCCTACTGGTGGGAGAACAGTGGACAACAAAGACTCTTCCCTGCCCATGTTGTATCACAGGGGAACACAAGTCTGGGAAGTATATGCTAGGTCATTAACTTTATCCTCATCAACACTGTGGTCGGGTATCAGCCAAGGCAAAAGGTTCTCTTCCTTTTGATGGTAAATGAAGGTCAGAAGTGCTAGTCAAGAGTTGCTTGAGTGGGTAAGCATTAGCCCTTATAATGCAACAATGTGCTCTTTGGTACATTCTTGATAACTGAAAATGGTCAGAATAGATGACAGTTGTCCTGCTGGCCTGACTCCCAATTCCAAATATCTGGGCCCTGAAGATCTAGTATGGAAGTCAGTCTAGAGGATATCATAATGGCAGCTGATGGGTCTGACACCTCAGGGCATATCATCTTTTGTGTTTGTTATGTCTGTCTCATCTGGCATAGAGTCAGACATCAACAAGAGGAGTCCATATTATCTGACTCTGGAGTAACAAATGAAAGAACTGGGGCTTGATACATCTTAGAAGGCACTACTTCACTGTTAGCTTCCAAAGATGTATCAACAGATGACTGCGCTTTTGCCTTCAGGGTCAGGGAATAGCACTTGACACTTCCATACAACCAGAGTCCTTAGGCCAGAAAAGGTCAAGCAGGATCACTATAGCCTCATGTACCTTGGTAGCTTTGTGGATAGCAATCTTTTAATTTTTTCCCACCTTTTAATGCTTCTTTTCTTTTTAAGCAGCTTGCTATGGAGGAAGGTCAAGCAGATGTCAAAAAGGAAAGGGAGATATTGGTGCACCATACACTACACCAAATATCTCTGCTTATGTCTCAAAATTTTCCTAAAGAAACAGCAATCCAAAGGTTTTAAATGGGTCATATAGACCCAAGCAATAAACTAAAAGATGGTAATTCTTGGTGGGGATTTGCCTACTACAATCATGCTGGCTGGTAATCTTTTTCCCAGGGTATCATGGGCCTCGGAACAACTACAACAAAATTGTGATATAAGGTAGTAAGAAAAATAATATAAAGCAATGGTACAATTTTTAAATTATAATACAGAAAATTCCCAAAAGGGCAATTAATTCTCCTGGATCTAAAGTCTAAATTGCTGAAATGACAACAGGGCATATGGACTGCAACAAAAAATAACTGAAGATGGTATTAGCTGCTCTTTCTACCCAGCATCAGTATGACATCTGCAGTGAGGAAGAAGCAAGCCTACTGGGGGACACTAGTTCTGCAAGTCCAGCTAATGACACTGACATATGCACATGGCAAATTCTCATTTTTTTATGTATTCTAATACAGCAGGGATTTCTACAAGTGATGTCCTGTGCTAAATGGGGAGACAGAGCTTGGTGGTATACGTTGCATCATATACTTTCTGGGATGGGGAAAACAACAAAACGGTATGTGGTAACTTATAATGTGCTTTTGAACTGGCAGTAATCCATCCACACCTTCAGTAAGTTGACTCCTAGCAAAATGTACTTAATGACAACTCTAGAACCACATTCCTTACAGGTGGTGTTCTCTTACCCCCAAGGGGTACATTACAGACTACATGATTGTACATGGCACAACATGAAAAACAGGAGATGGATGTATATCAATAAATTTCTATTCTGTACAAAAACCTATACTGCTGCCCCGACAACATTTAAAAACACATACATTTTGCCAAAAACTGCTCCCAATAACTACTGCTTCCAATAGAAAGAAGTTATGTTCTCACCATAATGTTCCATCTGTGTTATCTGCTTCAGTTCTCATCAAACCTGTGGGGTTACGGTTCTGCCTTTAGAACCGCCGTGGCCATTAGCAAGCTAAATCTTCTGAACTAGAGCTCCTCCAAACTACCCATAATCCCTCACTCCTCCCAGATACCTCAGATCAAGTTTGCAGCCAATTCTCTTACAAGGGAGAGTACATATATTAAAAAAAGAATGCTCAGGAGCTCAAAACAGGAACAACAGTTCCTAACACGACCCATCAGGTCCTTCAGATTCAAGGAAAGGGGGAAGGAGGGAGGGAATGTTGATGAAGACTGAAGCAGACAACACAGATGGAATATTATGGTTAGTATATAACTTCTTTATCTGATGTTGTCTGCTCAGTCTTCATCAAACCTGTGTGACAGAGTCCCCAGTTACATAGATCTGGGTGGCCATCATGGAAGGATATTCCAAGAGCACTGCAGAGCCAAAAGCAGCCCTATTCCAGGAAAAGTTTGCAATGTAAGATAAAAGTGTGAGAATTTGCCCATGAAGCAGCTGCACAAATGTCTTCCAAAGAGACCCTACACCAAAAAGCCTGAAATGTGGCTATGGACCTTGTGGAATGAGCTTTGACTTGCCTAGATAAGGGAACATTCTTTGAAGAGTATATACAAGAGATACAACCTCATACCCATGTAGCTATGGTAGCTTTGACAACCACTTTCTCTTTTTTTTTAATATGAGAAAGCTACAAACAGTTGGTCAGATTTTCTGAAAATATTTGTTCTATCCAGGTAGAAGTGCAATTGTTTATGAACCTAAGAGGTGTAGCACATATTCTCCCTTATTCTGAAATTTTGGGAAGAACACAGGGAGGTTGATGGACTGATTAATAGTATTTTCTGTAGCGACCTTGGGTAAGAAAGAGGGATTAGCACTTAGAATTAACTCTGTCTTTATTAAAGATAAGGTAGGGGGATTTGAAAGATGAGACTTGAAACTCTGATACTCCTTGGCGGAAGTGATGGTCACTAAAAGGGCTGTTTTCCAGGACAAAAGTTTCAAATAAGACATTGCAGCCAGTTCAAAGGGACGTAGGATCAGTGCTTGGAGAACCACAGTGTGGTCCCATGGAGGGGTAGGATCTTTGACAGGTGGACAAAGTAGAAACATACCTCTAAGAAAAGCTTTGTACAGTCCAGAAGAAGCAAAGGATACAGAATTTTCTCCAACATGGAAATCAGAGATGGCTACCAAATGAACTCTGACAATAGAAAAACTGGCTCCGGAATGAAAAAGACCAGCTAAGAAGTCCAATATTGACAGAATGGGCACCATGAGCAGTTCAGTGTGGTGCTATTGGGCCCATATAGAAAACCTTTTCAACTTACTTTTATACATTTTCCTGGTAGAGGTCTTATGGGAAGAAATCAAAATCTTCTCAACTGGGGAAGAAAGCCTGGAATGTCTAGCAATCACATGAAATAGAAAAAAACATGCATGCAATTAAATTCAAGTTGTGGAGATCCAAATGGAGTTACCCTGAGGGGTGAGACAGGAGATCCTGAAAGGGTTCCAGCATCCACAGAGAGCAAATCGGATGAGACCACAGGAAGGTGAACCAGGCTTGCCGAGGCCAGAAGGGAGCAATCAGGATCACTTTTCTCATCAACCTGCTTGCTTTCTGAAGAAATCTGGGGATCAGCGGAACAGGTGGGAATGCATAAAGTACACTGGGAGGCCAAGCATGGACTAGAGCATCTCTTACTGACTTGTCCCTGTGGAGGGATCAGGGCAAAGAACCTGCTGCATTTGTTGCTGAGGGGAGAAGCAGAGAGGTCCCAGCAAGGTTGACCCCATTTGAAGAAAATCCTATTTGCCACTCACTGATTTAGACACCATTCATGGGGCATCAATAAAACTCTGCTGTGCCTATCCTCCAGTGTGTTATGCTCCCCTGGAATGTGCATTGCATTTAGAAAGCAGTCGGTAGAGAGAGCCTATTGCCATACTCTCACTGCTTCTCGACACAAGGGTAAGACCTGGTCCCACCTTGTTTGTTGATGTGCCACACAACTGACATGCTGTCAATCTGAATCGCAATTGTCTCAAAAGGAAGAAGGGAGTGGAGCACTTGCAACGCTAGAAGCACTACCCTCATGTCTAGAATGCTGATATGCAGGTTGGTCTCCTGGGGAGTCCATGTGCCTTGGACATTCCTTCCTGGGTAAAGCCACCCCCCCAGCTGGGAGGCATCCGTGGTCAGGGTGGCGATGGAAGTGGGGAGAATGAATGGTCGACCTTGTGCGACTTGTGGGTCATAAAACAACCACAACAGGGAATTTCTGCACACCCATGACAATCTTATAGGATGGTTCAGGGGTTGGTGAAGAAGGGACCACTGAACTGACAATGTCCATTGAAGAATTCTCATGTGTACACGAGCTGTCGGTAGTAATGTTATTGTTCTGGCCATAGAATTCAAAGCCCTGAGGACAAGATCTGCTGGAGGGACTGGAACAGGTAGCATTTGTCTGATATGAATCCTTAGTGAACGAATCCTGTATGGCGGGAGATAGGCCAGGGTTTTGTTTGTGTCCAAATGAGATCCTATAAAATCTAAGGTCTGTACTAATTGTAACTGTGACTTCTGAAGATTTATAGTGATCCCTAAGGTTGTGGCCAACTGCAAGAGAAAGTCCCTGGCCTGAACTAGTAGATGCCTGGTTGGTGCAACTAGGAGCCAGTCGTCCAGATAAGGAAGCAGGTGGAATCCCTGGAGTCTGAGGTGAGCTGAAACTACTGCCATGCATTTGGTGAACACCCTGGGGCTGTGGTGAGACCAAAAGGAAGCGCTCAGAATTGGTAGTGGGTGTTTCCCTGCCTGAAATGGAGGTACCTTCTGGAGGGCCTGTTCATTTTGATATGATAGTACACATCCTTCAGGTCTATCGAGTCACCCATCTGTAGAAAAGAAAGGATGGACTGAACCATGACCGTCGTGAACTTCATGCATTTCAAACATTTATTCATGGAAGTTAGGGCCAGTATGGATCTGAAGTCCTATGTTTTCTTTGGAACTAACAAGAACCGGGACTCCTTAAAGAGTTCCACAAAGTCACACAGCCAAATCCAAGCATGACGGTGAATGGCAATGCCAGAACCGGCCGCCCTAGAGGTACCCTCTACTGCATGAGAGATGAGTCTCATGGATGCTTTAGAAATGGACTGCAGAGTGTCAATACAGGAGGAGAAGGAGTTCCGCTCCTCTGCCATCATGGACTCAGGGCCAGAGCTAGAGAGTTCCTTAAGTAAGTCCCTCTGTAGCCTCGTAATGTGAGAAAGGTTCAACACTCTGAAGGCGAAAGTGGAAGAAGTGTAAACTCTTTTTCCAAATCTGTCCATAGCCCTAGACTCCCTGTTAGGAGGATGGACAGTATAGTTTTCCTGGGCAAGCTCTTTCTTGGTGACTGGAATGCCCTTCATCCAGTGGGGTCTATCCTGTGGGGTTCAAAGAATTTTGTCAGCTCTTAAGGGGATCGGCTCTGCAGCATCTGGTTCTTTCCATACACTTGTAGACACAAGGTCTACTAGGGGGGGGGGGTCTGCACGGCGGGGACACCCAGGATGTAGATTGGACAGTCTTGAAGGCCTCAGGGAACAATGACCAATGTGGGCTGGGATTTGGGGACAACCAGCCACATCTCTGATGAAGGACTTCCAAAATGTCTCCAAAGGAGATGTCAGGTGGAGATCTAGGGGACCCCTCTCTCCTTCATCAAAGTCAGTGTCTGTCATGAGGCATTCCTCTGTGGAATTTAGGTGTCTCCTTTTGCACCTTTTCTTCCTAGGAGCCTCCTTGGTGGAGTGTTCCATGGAGGTGGCGGAAGAAACTTGGGCTTCCACAAGTGGAAGAGACTGGAGGCCCTAGGGGGCCCAGCTGCCCCAGTGGCAGAAGTGAGGTCTCCGATGCAGAGCCCAGAAGGGAAAGGGGTGGATCTGGTAAGGTAGAAGCTGGAACTCTCCTAGGAATGGAGAGGAACATCTCCAACACCTCAAAGGCTGGGGGATTCCCGGAGTCCCAAGGAAGCCTCCCTTGCCCTGAGGGATCAGAAGCAGCCCTCCACTCCGAGGGAGGAGTTGGCACCAAGCTGTTGAACGCCGAGGCACTGAGAGGAAGAGAGAGCTCCGAAAACTTCAGAGGTTGAAGTCATCCTCCCAGACTCTATGTCCAGGCTTCGGCTCTATGACGCAGTTGGCATCGAGTGAGTCAGTTAAGCAGTTGGATGTGAAGTTGAGATAACTATCGGACCTTGCAAGGGGAAAATCTGCTCAAGAATCTCATCGGGGACGGAGCTAGAATAACTCTCATCTGGATCTGTGTGCGGAGAAATTTCCTCATAAATGTGTCCACCTCATTCTCTGACAAGCTTTGAGAGGATGTGATTAAACAGGAAACACAGGAAGGTCTGCAGTGAGGTCTGGGAGAAACATCCCGAGGGGATGCACTCGGCACAAATGGCCCCGGCCCCAACATGACAACTGGTGCACTGAGTGGAGGGGTAGGTGCAGACACATTCTCGAAGCCTTTTTTGAAGACTCCGAAATAGCTAAAGAGGAGGGGTCTGGGGACTGTATCTTAGGGCCCCTGGCATCCTTAGGTTTCTTAGTGGGGGTTTGAGCCCCTGAGACAGAAGGGATACCTGGAAAGGGAGGTGGAATAAGCCCTTTTAAGACCAGCTTATTCTTTCTATCTGCAATAGCCTGAGGGAGGAAAGACTTACAGATAGAGCACTTCGAGGTGTGCAGGCCCCAGACAGGAAATGCACTTCCTGTGGGCATCAGAGACGTGGAGCTTGTGCCCACAGGAAGTGCATTTCTTAAAACCTACAGGTTTGTTGGATTTCTCCAACACAGTGGAAGAACACAAGAAGAAGAAACAAGGAGGCCGCAATGGAAGAGCGCACAAGACAAGAAAGAGAAACTAGCCTAAAGAGTTTAAAACTAACACAAAAAGCTTCAGAAGGGTAGGAAAGAATAGGCCAAAGGCCAACTCGTACCACAAAATTGGAAGAAAATACACCCAAGGAGGAGCTCTAAACAGATCATGATGCATTGCTGATGCACAGCAAACAAAATCTGAGGTATCTGGGAGGAGTGAGGGATTACGGGTATAGAGTAGGAGGAGCTCTAGTTCGGAAGCTTTAGCTTTCTCATGGGATAGTCAGTTCCAAAGGCGGAACCGTAACTCCACAGATTTGACGAAGACTGAACAGACAACATCAGATCACAAGAAATACGCACATCATTTTAGCTGTGCTCCCACAATTATAAACTTGCTATTTTTAGATAAGTACTCCTCTCTAACAAAATGTATACATTATCTCTTCAGCAGTTGAGCTCTTTTTACTAGCCATAATATTTCTCTGATATATTCAGAAGGAAATGAACTCAGCTTAATACACTAACTATGTCCTGGCTACAGAGGAGTCATGTTATCTTTGAGCAGCCTTCTAATAAAACAGGAAGTGATTTTTTTGTACATTCTTTTCTTTCATTAAAATCTGTCAAATGAAGCAAATGAGGGTAATTAAGGAGCTGGGACACAAGATCTGAATCGCCTAGACCTACTAAGGCCTTATTATGTTCAATTCTTGTGGCTGCCAAAAAGCAATTACTACAAAATGGAAATCAAAGTGTCCTGACTGAGTGCTCTTCAAACCTGGAGATACAAACCAAGCAAAATAAATATAAGGTATCCAGACAACTACTCAGCAGGTACTCGTAACGGCGGTTTATTGGGTTCTCAATAAAACCACACTCAAAACAAGATAGTCCACAGATTAAGCGCTTTCGTAGGAATAACCATGAAGTTGGTTATTCCGACGAAAGCGCTTAATCTGTGGACTGTCGTGTTTTGAGTGTGGTTTTATTGAGAACCCAATAAAATGCCGTTATGAGTACCTGCTGATTGGTTGTCTGGATACCTTATATTTATTTGTCTATCTGGAGATATACAGAGCTGAGTATATTTTTCTGGCACTTCAGAGTTGTGTACTGGTAATAGTTGTTTGACTAATTTTATATAATTGCTGGCTGACTTCAGAGTTGTGCACTGTTATTTTTGCATCATTGTATAGTTTTTCAGATCTCTGCTGAAGGTGTCCCCCCCTATTTCTCTGTGTCTTAAGTTGGAATAACTGGTTTTACATCCTGTGTGTTATCTATCTCAAGGATTACTTGCATAAAATTAGACCCTCTTAGTAAAAGTCTGCATATCATTGCTGGAGCCTTCCTGTGTCCTGACAGAGTGCTCTTCAAACTACCTGGAGATATACACAGCTGAGTATATTTTTCTAGCACTTCAGAGTTGTGTACTGGTAATTGTTGTTTGACTAATTTTATATAATTGCTGGCAGTCTTGAGAGTTGTGCACTGTTACTTTTGCTTCACTGTATAGTTTTTCAGATCTCTGCATTTCTCTGTGTCTTAAGTTGGTATAACTGGTTTTACATCCTGTGTGTTATCTGACTACCTAAAGGATTACCTGCATAAAATTAGACCCTCAGTAAAAGTCTGCATATCATTGCTGGAGCCTTCCTGTTTCCTAACAAGAGTGCTCTTCAAACTATCTGGAGATATAATCAGCTGAGTATATTTTTCTGGCACTTAAGAGTTGTGTACTGATAATTGTTGCTTGACTAATTTTACATCATTGCTGGCTGACTTCAGAGTTGTCCACTGTTATTTTTGCTTCACTGGTATAGTTTTTCAGATCTCTGCTGAAGGTGTCCCCCCCCCCCCTCCCCCTATTTCTCTGTATTTGAAAGTTGGTATAACTGGTTTTAAATCCTGTGTGTTTAACTATCTCAAGGATTACCTTACATAAAATTAGACTCTCTTAGTAAAAGTATCATTGCTGGAGCCTTCCTGTGTCCTGACACAGTGCTCTTTAAACTATCTGGAGATATACAGAGCCGAGTATATTTTTCCGGCACTTCAGAGTTGTGTACTGGTAATTGTTGTTTGACTAATTTTATATCATTGCTGGCTGACTTATCTGACTATCTCATCGATTACTTGCATAAAATTAGACCTTCTTAGTAAAAGTCTGCATATCATTGCTGGAGCCTTCCTGTGTCCTGACAGAGTGCTCTTCTAACTATCTGGAGATATACAGAGCTGAGTATATTTTTCTGGCACTTCAGATTTGTGTATTGGTAATTGTTGTTTGACTAATTTTATATCATTGCTGGCTGACTTCAGAGTTGTGCAGTTATTTTTGCTTCACTGTATAATTTTCCAGATCTCTGCTGAAGGTGTCCCCCCCCCCTATTTCTCTGTGTCTTAAGTTCGTATAATAGGTTTTACATCCTGTGTGTTATCTGACTATCTCAAGGATTACTTGCATAAAATTAGACCCTCTTAGTAAAAGTCTGCATATCATTGCTGGAGCCTTCCTGTGTCCTGACAGTGTGCTCTTCAAACTATCTGGAGATATACAGAGCTGAGTATATTTTTCTGGCACTTCAGAGTTGTGTACTGGTAACTGTTGTTTGATTAATTTTATATCATTGCTGGCTGACTTCAGAGTTGTGCACTGTTATTTTTTTCTTTACTGTAAAGTTTGTCAGATCTCTGCTGAAGGTGTTTTTACCCCCTCCCCCTATTTCTCTGCGTCTTAAGTTGGTATAACTGGTTTTACATCCTGTGTGTTATCTGACTATCTCAATAATTACTTGCATAAAATTAGACCCTCTTAGTAAAAGTCTGCATATCACTGCTGGAGCCTTCCTATGTCCTGACAGAGTGTTCTTCAAATTATCTGGAGATATACAGAGCTGAATCTATTTTTCTGGCACTTGAGTTGTGTACTGGTAATTGTTCTGTGACTAATTTTATATCATTGATGGCTGACTTCTCTGACTATCTCAAGGATTACATGCATAAAATTAGACCCTCTTAGTAAAAGTCTGCATATCATTGCTGGAGCCTTCCTGTGTCCTGACAGAGTGCTCTTCAAACTATCTGGAGATATACACAGCTGAGTATATTTTTCTGGCACTTCAGAGTTGTGTACTGGTAATTGCCGTTTGACTAATTTTATATCATTGCTGGCTGACTTATCTGACTATCTCAAGGATTACTTTTTTAGATCTCTGCTGAATGTGCTCCCCCCTCCCCCTATTTCTGTGTCTTGAGTTGGAATAAAAAGAAGTTATGTACTCACCATAACGTTCCATCTGAGTAGGTACTTCATTTGTCTGCAACCTGTGGGTATCGGATCTGACCTCGGATCCAAGCCGGCAGCTTTACTAGCTAAAAGATCCGAGCTCCTGGCTCCTCCCCTTTACCCATAATCCCCTGCTACATGCTCCCTTTCCTCAGATCGAGTTTGCTTAATCTAACAACTAAGACCCTCGACAGAGGTCCAAGTAATGCCTAAACACATGAAACAATCTCAATTATGATCAGGAACCACGATAATGGTTAGGGGGCATGGAGGGGAGGTCGGCTGCAGACAAATGAAGTACCTACTCAGATGGAACGTTATGGTGAGTACATAACTTCTTTATCTGAAAAACCTTGGGAGGCCCACAAGGAAAGATATTCCGAAGCACCGCGGAGCCAAAGGAAGCCCTACTCCTGGATATCATATCCAATTTATAATGAGAAATGAATGTATGGGAAGAGGACCAAGTAGCTGCTGAACATATGTCGTCCAGGGGAACCCTGGACCAGAAGGCTGCTGATGTGGCTATGGATCGGGTTGAGTGGGCATGGACTCCGATAGGAGCAGGTTTACCTGAGGCTACATATGCATGAATGATGCACTGTGAAATCCAATTTGTTAGGGTAACTTTGGTAATAGCTCCACCCAGAGCAGATTTGGCAAAGGACACAAACAATTGATCAGCCTTGCGAGTATCCTTCATCCTGTGCAAGTAAAAACATAGTTGTCTATGTACATCAAACTTGTGTAATTTGTATTCCCCTTTCTTCTGAAAGTTGGGAAAGAACACTGGTAAATTAATCGACTGATTAATATTTGACTCCGAAGCCACCTTTAGTAAGAAGGAAGGGTTAGTCCTGAGAGACATCTATCCCTATGAAAGATTAGATAAAGGGGTTTCATGCAAAGGGCTTGAAGTTTCGAAACCCTCCTGGCTGAAGTAATAGCAACTAGAAACGCTGTTTTCCATGATAAGAACTTTAATGGAACTGAGGCGGCAGGCTCAAAAGGTGAGCTTGTCAATGCTTGTAAAACCAAAGTTAGATCCCATGGTGGGACCACAGTCTTAACTGGTGGTTTCAATAGAAAAATACCATTCAAGAAGGTTTTGCATATCTTTGCAGAAGCTAAAGATCCCAGCCCATCTCCTATATGAAAATGGGAAATGGCTGCCAATTGTACTTTAACTGTAGATGCACTGGCTACTTGATGAAAAATGTGTGACAGAAAATCAAGAACCGCCTGAATAGGGACGGTAAAGGGATCTAAGCCCTTGTCCTTAGCCCAGACAGAAAAATGCTTCCATTTACTACTGTAAATTTTCCTGGTAGCAGGCTTGTGAGCCGCTACCAGAATGGCCTTTACTGGTGATGAGATGCCGGGAGTCCTTGCCATCAGTGGAACTGGATCAACCAAGCCGCGAGCTTGAGGTTTACCAGGTTCGGGGGTTGCAATCCCACAGGATGCGAAATCAGATCCAGAATCGGATCTAAGATCCATGGAGGAACTACATTGTGAGACCGCAGAGAAGGGAACCAGATCTGGCGAGGCCAGAATGGGGCTATGAGGATAATTCTGTTCCCCAAATGCTGTGCTTTCTGAATGAACTTCGTCATAAGAGGAAGGGGGGGATAAGCATAGAGGAGACCGGGTGGCCAAACATGAACCAGAGCGTCTCTGGGGCTCTCCCCTGGTGGGGGAAGTATCGCAAAAAACTCGCTGCACTTTGTGTCTGACGGAGAAGCTAAAAGATTGCAGCAAGGTAGACCCCATTTGAGGAAGATCTGTTTCGCAACTGATGGTTTCAGAGACCACTCCTACGGTGTGAGGATCACGCGACTCAGTTTGTCCGCCAGAATGTTGGACCTACCCAGAATGTGCGTTGCTACCAGAAAGCGGTTGGTGGATATCGCCCACTCCCAAACTCTCATAGCCTCCCGACAAAGGGGATAAGATCTGGTCCCTCCCTGTTTATGTACCAGACTACCGCCATGTTGTCTGTTTGAACCGCAATAGTCCCTAGAGGAAGAAGGTCGTGGAGAGCTTGCAACGCCAGAAGCACCGCCCTCATCTCTAGGACATTGATATGCAAAGTGTTCTCTAAGGGGGTCCACGTGCCTTGGACGGTTCTGCCCAAAGAATGCCCCCCCACCCGAGGCAAGAAGCGTCCGTGGTCAACTTGGCTTGGGGCGGAGGCATCACAAAAGGTCTCCCTTACCGCAGCTCCCGTGAGTGAAGCCACGAGAGGAGGGAGTCCCTGCAAGCCCTGCTCAGGGTAATAGGGGTGTTCAACAGATGTAGCAACAGAGACCATTGGACTTGAAGGGTCCATTGCAGAATCCTCATTCATAGATGCGCGTGTAGACAAAGACTGATTGCCGCCGCCATAGAGCCTAGTGCTCTTAGGACTAACTCTGCCAAAAGAGCCGGGTTCTGAAGGAGGGCTATAACCTGACATGACAAACTGCTCACCCTGTCTGAAGTTAGTAGGGCCCGAGAAGGAGGCGAGTGTCCAATTTGGCCCCTATAAATTCCAGAACCTGCACAGGATGAAGAAAGGACTTTTGAAGGTTTACCGAAATGCCCAAACTCTGGGCAAGAGTTAGAGCATAATCCCTGGCAACACACAGTTGATGCCTGTTGGAGGCGGTGAGGAGCCAGTCATCTAGGTATGGAAAGACCTGAATGCCCTGGAGTCTCAGGTGGGCTGCAACCACTGCCATGACCTTGGTGAACACTCTGGGGGCTGAGGTGGGGCCGAACGGAAGAACCCTGAATTAATAAGGAATGGCTCCCAGCCAGAAGCGGAGAAACCTCCTGGATCATCTGTCCATCAAAATGTGGTAGTACGCATCCTTGAGCTCTATGGAGCACATCCAGTCATTCTCCCAAAGGAGGGGGAGAATTGATTGAAGAGTGACCATCCGGAATTTCTCTTTGGGAATGAACAGGTTCAGGGAAGAAAGATCTAGAATCAGTCTTAAGTCCCCCATCTTTTTTGGCACTAAAAAGAACCTGGAGTAATAGCCCAATCCGAACTGGTCTGGGGGGACGCGCTGGATGGCTCTTTTTTCTAGCAGCTTCGAAATCTCTGAAGCTGCCACCTCCCTTTGATAGGGTGGGACATCGGGTAGGCGCTTCATGTGGAGGGGAGACTTAGGAAGTGAATGGAATAACCTCTGGATATGATTCGGAGCACCCATCGATCGTCATGATGGACTCCCAATTTAGTAGGTGCTCCGACAAACGCCCCCCCGACTGCCTCCAGAGAGGGACAGCTGGGTAAGCCCTCAAGGCTGTTGCGCGGGCCTGTCCGAGAACGGTTTTCTAGACCCGAAGTTACGTGGCCCCCCTCTGCCTCTGGGCCAGCATCCACCTTGTCCTCCTCTGCCTCTGAAGGACGAGGGGTCCAAAGCTGGGCGGGACTGCTGAGACTTCCGGAACCACATCTTCTTTTGTCCCCTTTGATTCCTGGAAAAGAATCGCTGGGGATTAGAGAAGCGGACCCCGACGGCAGACAACGTCTTCCCGTCTTTTTCGCTTTGGACCAGCGTCTCACGGATGGTCTTGCCAAAGAGCGAAGAACCATCAAAGGGCGCGTTCGCGAAGGACACCTTAAAGGGTTCCACAAAATCGCAAAGGCGGAGCCAGGCGTGACGCCGTAAGACAACCCCTGCTCCGCTAACTCTAACGGCTCCCTCCGTAGCATGGGAGAGCAGCCACATAGACGTGTTAGATATAGACTTTAGAGTGGCCATATGAGTCGAGAAAGTCCTCTTATCCTCGACTGTCATGGACGCCGGTGGAGCTGCAGCGTATTCCTTTATTAGGTCTCGCTGGAGTCTGATGATGTGTGCCATGTAGTTCAGCTCCCTAATAGAGAAGGTGGCTGAAGCGAACATCCACTTCCCAATGCGGTCCAACATCCGAGATTCCTTATCCGGAGGATGGACCGAGGAACTCTCCTGTGCGAGTTCCTTCTTTATGGCAGCCGCCACCAACATGGCATCCACAGGTGAATCCATAGACCAGGCCTGCCTATCAGGGGGAGGGCTAAGAATTTTATCTGGCCTTCTTGGAATTGGCTCCACGGTGTCCGGCTCCTTCCACGCCCTGGTAGCAATGAAGTCTACCAGGGGTTCAGCCGGGGGGAACACCCAGGAGGTAGACGGGCCTGGTTCAAACGCCTCCAGAAACACGGACTAGTCCGAGGAAGGTTTTTGGGCAGACCACCCCTATAATTCGCAACATTTCCATGATGTCTCCAAAGGAGAAATCCTCAGGGGGTGACCTTGGGGAACCTTCCCCTTCATCCAAATCCATGTCTTCCGTGAGGGACTCCGGGGAGTCCAGGTGCCTCCTTTTACACTTCCGTTTGCGAGGGACCTCCTCGGTGGGACTATCCGAGGAGGGCTCACCTACGGGGTCCTGTTCCTCTAAGGGAACTAACTGGAGGGTTGGGGCAGGCTGTCCCAGTGGTCGGATGATGGAGGATAGACCCAAATGCATGGGGGGGGGGCGGGATGATCCGTCACCCGGACCGGGGATCTGGAAGGTCTCGACAGAACCCTCTCCACTACTTCAAACGCCGAAGGCGAGCCGCTTTCCCCAGGCTCTGAAAGCAGCCTCCTCGGCTCCGAAGTAGATATCGGTGTCAGAGCCGACGCGGTCGGATCCGAGAGGGAAGTGTGCTCCGACCTGAACGGCGCCAAAGACACACCCACCCCTACAGATCCGACGCTCGGCTCTCGGCACCGAGAGCTAGGATCTGACACGCTCGAGGGTACAGCTGGCGTTGAAGTTACTGGAACTATCGGCGCTGACAACTCCCCGGTTCCAAAAGAGCCCGGATCCAATGACTCCGAAACTCGAAAACGGGTTGGAGAAGGAGCTATCGGGGCAAAAAGAGAGGCTGCTCTCCCCCCGGGGAGGGAGGCAGGAGCACCCCCATCTGCATCTGAGTCTGCAAAAATCGACTCATCATCTGATCCATGCCCGCGTCGGTCAGGCTTCTTGTAGATCTAGAAGAGGTCATCAAGGCGGGCCGGGAGGGCCACCTCGACGACCTCAAGGGAGACCGGTCCTCCTCCTCCAGCGAGAAACAAGGCGAACGGAGCCGAGAGGGAGAAGATCCGGAAGCCCTCATAGAGGGACTAGCAACTTTAGATAGCGGGGCTGAGGGATGAGTCTCAGTCCGCCTCTTGTGGCTTCTATGTTTTTCCTTTTCTTTGTGCCTCTTCTCCCTAATAGAGGCAGAAGTGTCCCCTGAACCCTGCACAGAAGAGGGAGGTTGAGTCCCAGGCAGAGTCGGGGGATCTAAAGGCACGGGGGCTGCAGTAGCAGCCTGTGCCTTAGAGGGAGAGGAAGAAGTGTCCTGCGTTTACAACCCTGCCAGGATCAACTTGTTCTTCCTATCCCTGATGGCCTGGGGGTTGAATGCTGCACATATCTGGCAGCTGGTGGACAAGTGGGTCACCCCCAGACACAAAACACACTGAGTGTGGCCATCAGCTGGGGAAAGCTTATGGCCACACTCAGTGCATTTAGAAAAAATGGCTTTGGGCCCTTCAGCCATCACACTAAACACACACTAAGGGGAGGGAAACACAAAAATAAGCTAAATTTACCACAAAAAATTTAAACTAAGGCTATCACTCGACGATTGGAGACTAAATCACTCACACACTACCTAAAAATCAACTTTTCTCTGACTTTTTTGAAATACAAACTGGAAAGTTCTCACCCACGCCTTAGGAGCTCTTCACAAGAAGCTTCTTTTAGCCGCGGCAAACGAGATCTGAGTAAAGGGAGCATGTAATCAGGGGGTTATGGGTAAAGGGGTGGAGCCAGGAGCTTGGATCTTTTAGCTAGTAAAGCTGCCGGCTCGGATCCGAGGTCGGATCCGATACCCACAGGTTGCAGAGCAAATGAAGTAACTAATTCAGATCTGGTTTTACATCCTGTGTGTTATCTGACTATCTCAAGGATTACTTGCATAAAATTAGACCCTCTTAGTAAAAGTCTGCATATCATTGCTGGAGCCTTCCTGTGTCCTGACAGTGTGCTCTTCAAACTATCTGGAGATATACAGAGCTGAGTATATTTTTCTGGCACTTCAGAGTTGTGTACTGGTAACTGTTGTTTGATTAATTTTATATCATTGCTGGCTGACTTCAGAGTTGTGCACTGTTATTTTTGCTTCACTGTATAATTTTCATATCTCTGCTGAAGGTGTCCCCCCCTCCCCCTATTTCTCTGTGTCTTAAGTTCGTATAATAGCTTTTACATCCTGTGTGTTATCCGACTATCTCAAGGATTACTTGCATAAAATTAGACCCTCTTAGTAAAAGTCTGCATATCATTGCTGGAGCCTTCCTGTGTCCTGACAGAGTGCTCTTCAAACTATCTGGAGATATACAGAGCTGAGTATTTCTGGCACTTCAGAGTTGTGTACTGGTAACTGTTGTTTGATTCATTTTATATAATTGCTGGCCGACTTCAGAGTTGTGCACTGTTATTTTTGCTTCACTGTATAGTTTTTCTTCTCTGCTGAAGGTGTTTTTCCCCCTCCCCCTATTTCTCTGTGTCTTAAATTGGTATAACTGGTTTTACATCCTGTGTGTTATATGACTATCTCAACGATTACTTGCATAAAATTAGACCCCCTTAGTAAAAGTCTGCATATCATTGCTGGAGCCTTCCTGTGTCCTGACAGAGTGCTCTTCAAACTATCTGGAGATATACACAGCTGAGTATATTTTTCTGGCACTTCAGAGTTGTGTACTGGTAATTGTTTTTTGACTAATTTTATATCATTGCTGGCTGAGTTGTGCACTGTTGTTTTTGCTTCACTGTATAGTTTTTCAGATCTCTGCTGAAGGTGTTGGTTTTCCCATACCCACCCTCTCTATTCCTCTGTTGTTGTTTAAATTTGGAGGCTTTTGCAGTTGCCCGCCCCCACTGTACAGTTGATCTGGGACACTCCCCCCAGTCCCATCTCTTTACCTCATTCTACTTAACAGACTCCTTCTGCACTTGTTTAGTCATTTATAATTTAATTGCATTTGTTAAACTGTTTTGGTCTAACACTGCTACATACTCAATTGTGCTAGCTTGCACTACATTTGAATTGTTTTTACTGCTGTTTTAGCTACTTTTCTGTATGTATGTATGTATATATATATATATATATATATATATATATATATATATATATATATACCTTTCCTGTAACTAGTGTAGTACAGACTCAGATTTGCTGTATCCAGGACGGTATGTAAGCTTCTGAGCCCCCCTCCCACCCCACCCAAGCTTTCTGTGTTGGAGGGAAGCCTTCTAGCTTATCAGTGGGAGTGGTAAGCACTAGGTAACCTATCTACCACATAAGGAGTGGTTCTGGCCCAGAAATTGTAGTTATTGGCTGTTTGGGCAGTTTTTCCATCTCTCTCAACTTTCTGATTTAAAAGCCCGCATTTGCACTTGTTTCCCCCCTTTCCTGTAACTAGTTTAGTCCAGATACATATTCTTAGTTTTAGCACTTGAATTTGCTTATTCGTGATCAGCACTTGTTCAGAACTTGTAAGCACTAAATAACCTACTAATTACTACAGTACTCAATATCTTCCTCATTACCTAGAGGAAAACAGTTTTGGTACTTACTTTTCTCACTTTCTTAGAGAAAAACAGCTCTTGTACTCACCTTCCTTACTTTTCTAGACGAAAATAGTTTTTTATTCAGGCATGTCCAAGGGTCAGCTCCCAGTGTTCTCTCCTGTCTATCTGATAAATCTGGGCATCTTGCGGCAATGCAGAAATTGCCTCATGTACACAGACAACCCTCTCCTCCTACCACACAACACTACAACCTGTGAGAGATGCACTTATCTAGCCAAACTGGAGGTAAAGCTCTCTCCAATCAAGACTGAAATTGACAGTCAAGAGAAGAAGGTAAGCACTTGCACCACACCACACTCATCACATAGTCTCACTAAATCTACACCACCAAAATCCACACGTAGAAACACAAAAACATTTGTAGAGGCTCTCAATAATAATCTGCTCAAGCAACAGAGACCTCCAAAGCAGAAATGCAAGCAACCTCCTCCCTCCAACATAACCCAAATGACACCTAGCCCGCAGACTCAGTGTGCCACTCAACCACAGCCAGTAAGGCAAAACAACATACCCAACACACTAATCATAGGTGACTCTATAGTCAGGCACACTGATGTCCCACTCACCAGACTAAACAAGGAGAAGATTACTGTCAGCTGCCTGTCGGGTGCCAGGATCCGCCACATAACCCACGCACTCAGGTCACTCCACAAGAAGTACAAATATGACTCTGTCATTGTCTATGTTGGTGTGAACGACCTGAGACGTACCTCCCTGGACTACATGAAGAGAGACATGGAAGAGCTCTCCGATCTTGTAGCCCAGGCAGGCATGACCCTAGCCCTGAGTAGCATTCTGCCATCACCCAGAATGATGCCGCAGTACAAGGACAAAATGATTGACTTCAACAATTGGCTAAGCTTCTGGTGCCATTCTAAAGGGATCCAGTATCTGCCTGGGATGACATGGTCAACAGACCACGATGCTTTGCCAGAGATGGCCTGCACCTGTCACCCCGGGATTCCGGATACTGACTAAGGTTCTTGCCACCCCTATAGTGCCTTTTTTAGGCAAGGTTCAAATAACAAATTCCCCACCATAACAGGAACAGGCAAGCAAAAACTGAGGGTGATGCTACTTGATGCTAGAAGTCTAAATCTCAAAATGCACTCACTTGAGGCACTCCTTAAAATGGAGAACATTGATATCTGTGCAGTGACTGAGACCTGGTTCAAGGCTCCAGAGAGCACCCCTGCACTACCAGGCTATAACTCATACCACACTTTTCGGCCATGTAACCTGGACCGGAACACCAAAGGTGGAGGTGTGTCCATACTCATTAAGTATATCCACACCTCCAGGCTAGTTGCTCATAATGCAGCCGAGGTTATCCAAGTGCAACTAACTCTGGGCAAAACTGCAATCCAAACTGTAGCTTGCTACAGATCACCCACCATGCCCCAGGATTCCCACTCCTCTTTTCTTGATGTACTGGAAAATATTAGGGCTCAACCAAACACCCTAATAATGGGCGATTTCAACTACCCCAACATTAACTGGGAAAACTACTCATGTACCAACTCCTTCGCTCAACACTTTCTGGAATTCATAAACTCCAATGCCCTGGATCAACTTATCCACACCCCCACCAGGGGCAACAATATCCTAGATCTAGTCATTACCAACATGAGTGACTGGTGTTCCACACCTGAAGTCAATGCCTCATTGGTCCGATCTGACCATAAGCTAATTACCCTAGATATCCACATCCTGCCCCCACCCCACCCCCCATTAAGGAAGAAATGGTAAAACATTTCTCCAACGCCAATTTCATGCTTCTTAAGAAAGAAGTGGTGAACTTCATGACACCCATGCAGATGGACAATACAGTTATGACTACTGAATCCTACACAATTGCACTTTATAAGCACTTACATGAGTGCATGGATTGTGCTATCCTAAACAGAACCAAGACACTATCCTCCAAAAAAAGGAAGCCAATCTGGTGGTCCCCTGCCATAAACAAGCTGTACAACAGAAGGAAGATACTGTTGCAAAAGAGAGTAAAAAATCCCATGAGTGCAGGAGCTCCCTGGTCAGCCTCAGTAAGAAGCTGCGATCCCTGATAAAATCCTCCAAAGCTGGTTACGAAAACAAAATAGTCACTGATTCTAAAGACAACCACAAAGCATTCTATAGCTATACAACCACAAAGCATTCTATAGCTATTTCAAGAATCTCAATGGCAGAACTCAGATCTGCTCTGAGTTACAGCACAATGGCACTAAATATACAGACCCAACTGATATTGCCGACATCCTGGCAGATAGGTTCAGTGCTCTCTTTATCCCCCTCTCACTCCCTAAAGAGCTCATCTCTATACCAGAAGAATGGAAAGTTCCTGTAATCATGGCTGCACAAATAAAAACCACACTCTCCAAAGTCAAGAACACAGCACCCATGGGACCAGACAACATCCCAGGCTGCGTTCTACATGAACTAAAGAACGAACTGGCACCCCACCTAAGTACCATGTTCAATCATAGCTTCACCTCAGGCTTTGTGCCTGCTGAATGGTGCACAGTGACGATTATCACACTCCACAAGGGGGGAGCCACCACGGACCCCGGGAACTACTGCCCCATTAGCCTGATGAACCTGGTCTGCAAGGCCATGGAACGTATCATCATGGAACTTATAAACAAAGACACTGGTAATCTCCAAACTCTGGACCCCACCCAGTTCAGGTTTGTAAATGGCAGATCATGTCTCCTAAACCTGACAGACTTCTTTGAAGCAGTCACCAAAGCCATAGACAAGGGTAAGGTGGTTCACACAGCCTATCTAGATCTTGCCTAGGCTTTCGACACCATCCCCCACTCTGACATTACAGATAAACTCACTAAACTAGGTATAAATCCCTATGTCGCAAGATGGGTTGCCAACTGGCTCACTGACAGAACCCACACTGTGAAAGTAGCAGACTCCAAATCCGACTTCAGACCAGTGACAAATAGAGTACCATAGGGTTCAGTCCTGGGTCCTCTCCTGTTTGGTATCTACTTCTCTGAAGTACAGGCTAACACAGAAGGTCTTTGGCTAACGAAGTTCGCAGATGA
The DNA here is from genome assembly GCF_019279795.1 of Protopterus annectens. Taxonomy (NCBI): domain Eukaryota; kingdom Metazoa; phylum Chordata; order Ceratodontiformes; family Protopteridae; genus Protopterus; species Protopterus annectens. Next base: position 995,950,091 of record NC_056734.1, on the reverse strand, counting down.
CTGCAAACTAGGAGCTATAATCGAAACTCCTAACGATGTGGACATCCTACAAAAGGGCCTCACTGAGACAGATGCCTGGTGTCAAAGCCATGGCCTCAAGCTCAATGCCAAAAAGTGCATTGTCATCCCCTTTGGTAAAATCTCTGTACCCATGAACTACAACATAGGCAGTAGTATACTTAACACCGAAAGTGTGATAAGAGACCTTGGGACACACGTGGACAGTAGTCTCACCTTTGATAATCACATCGCCATAGTAGTCAGGAAATCCTTCTACGTGGCACACCTCATCACAAAAGGTTTCTTATCCAGAAAAAAAGAGGTCATTGTTCCCCTCTACTCATCACTCATTAGACCCATTATAGAGTACAACGCCCCTTTTGGTATGTACCTCACAAGACATCTACAACAACTGGAAAGGCCGCAGAAATACCTCACAAAGAGGATTACTGGCCTCAAACAGATGCCCTACGCAGACCGTCTCAAGAAACTCCAGCTTTACTCCGTCACATATTGCCTACTTAGAGGTGATCTCTGCCTAACATACAAAACTATGTCAAACCCAGAGCTGTTGGACATGGTCCACTTAAAAAAATCCCAATCCCTCCGAGCTACATGCTCTACGGACTTAAACCTTGTCACCACAATAAACAGAACATGCCAGAGGTATAGATTCCTGTCCCAGAGACTTCCCATACTCTGGAATAAACTACCTATCTATATCAAACAAAGCTCCTCATTAGCACTCTTCAAGAAAAATCTTGATGATTGGATGAGAAATAGAAAATTCACCCCGGGGATCACCACTGTGGCTCTGCTCGACAGTGGCACAGGAAAATAATTTTCTTGGGTGGCAAAAGCCAGGGTACCTTTTTGGCTGGGCTTGTATAGGTCCCAGGGCCGATAGCCTAGTACCTACCCATGAACCAATGTCTACACTAACTACACTTGAAATAGTGAATGTTGCAACAGAGATAATAAGAAGAAGAAGGATCTTTAGAAATAGGTAGGAGTAAATTACACAGAAAAAAAAAAGGAAAACGTGGGAACAATACATGCAGAAAAATGTTTTGAAGGAGGAATGTGGTTTAGGAGAAGGCAGAAACTGAAAAATGTGTGTAATGTTGCTTTGATTATGTGGTACAGAACAATTTATGTGATGTATAATGTTTGCAAATGTGAACTACTCAATATGGGTCTGACTACTTTAATATAAATGTAAGTTTGCCTATGTCACAAATAATAAATTCAATAAAGGTGTTTAAAAAAAGCTGTCAAATGAAAATATTGAGATTGCAGACCACTCCACGTGTGGAAACTCTCAATACCTCTGTGATATGTGATCTCAAGAGTTAGCATATTTAGAGATATGAGCATTTAGGGGTGAAGGGAAGAAGGCTTGTTTCCTGAAATTATTTTTTTCTTTTTGTAAATATTAGTTGCAAATGATGTTCATGGGCAACTGTTTATTTTTTTTAAACATCTTTATCAAAGCATTACATTTTTAAAAGATGATATAGGTGCACATAATAATAAAAAGAAAACAAACCATAACATTTTCACTGATATTTCCATGAAGTTTGTTTACTTTAGAACGTTTTTCATTCACTCCAGCATTACATAAATTGTTCAATTTCTGCCTTCCCTTAAATATCACTCTTCCTCCTGAACATTATTCTGCATGAATTCTTCCCACTAATTCCATTCATAATTCCATTCATATCTATGTAACTTGTTCCTTCCCTTTTCTAAAGATTCCACCTCCACTTCTTTTATTTCCTTTACAATATTTAATACTTTTATTTATGGTTGGGTTACATTTTGATTTTTTCTACACTGCATTCTTTGGTAGCCAACAGCACTAAACTTAGTAAAGCTTTATAGAGTCTAGGGAATTCAGATCCTATAACCTAACTGAAAAATAATTTCTTTAGTTACAAGCGTTTGCTCCCACAACATTTCTGATACTCTTTAGGGATTAAAAAAAAAAACACGTTCCTAATTACTTCCCTCTCTTTTCTACCACACCTCCAGCATTTGCTATCTGCCTAAGGAAAAAAATATGAAGTCTGCTTGAGTTATAAAAATAGCTATGTAAATATTTCCATGTAAAAATCCTAAAACTTCTTTGTTACATATTTGGAAGCCATACTTATCTCCTCTCATTGCTTCTTTGTAAACTGTTTTGCCAGCCCCTTTTCCCAATTTTTTCAAACCTCTTCTGATTGATTATTATAGTTATTGTGCAATATTTAATATGACCTACTAATTACTGATTTACCAGCGGCTTCTGTTCTAGACTTAACTAAAAACTCAGCCACAGGTGGTCTTTCATTTAGCTGTTCCTTTGTATTTGCCTATACTGTTCTCAATCCCTTGTAGAGAAGGCAGTCTCTAGCCTGCAGTTCAAACTACTGTTTGGCCTCATCCCACTCTATTACCTTTCCCTTCTCAGTTATTTGATCTCAATACCTTTGTTTCTTTGCTAACTTTCTTCAGTAAATTCCAGCCCTTCTTGCCCTTTTTCTATGCCTCTACTTGCAGTCATTCATATTGATAAACTGTCCTTTCCCTCTTCTTGTGTAGACTTATTTTTGGAATGCTTTTCCTACCTACCTTACATTATATTCTGCATGGTGGTTGTTGTTCTCCTTAAGAATCTGCATCCAAAACACTACTCTCTCATTATTTCTTGAAATGCACTCCTCCATTTTATCATCATTTTTTCCACTTTGATTTATAACCTTCTGCTTGAGCTACATATGTCAGCCTTATTAGTATTAACAGTATAGCTCTAAAATATCCCGAGAGATCAGAAAACCCTAAATCACCTTGTTCATCAACATATCCCACTTAAGTATTGCCTTCTACCCCTTTCCAAATAAATTCCTTTTACTCTATCACCACCAATGACTTCTCTGGTTGATAAAAAATATGCCTTACCTGTATATAAAACTAAAATGACTAAAACCATTTCACTACTTTTATCTTATTACCCATATCCAGCTTCTCAGACTTTCTATTATCTAATTATTTTCTTCTCACGCATCTTTAACTGACAAAAAAAGAGGTAAGTATTTACCATAACTTTGAATCTGTGTTATCCTATTCATCACTTCTGGGTCATAGGATCTGACATCAGATCCAAGCTGGCAACTTACCATACAGGTCCTAGGCTCGAGCACCTCCCACTCCCATTGCCCCTTGCTGCCCTCGAACCCCTCAGATCAAGTTTGCCTTAGAGCTAGAAAACAGCCACAGTAGATCTGAACCACCAGAAAGAACATTTCCACTTCGTCTAGGTCCCACAGGATGGGGAAGAAGGGCAGGATAGTGATGAAAAGTGACATAGGATAACACAAATGCTAAGTTATGGTAAGTACATATCTCTTTACCTGATGTCATCCATGTCACTATTCCTAACTTCTGGGTCAGAGTCCCCAGCTACTGCAAAATAATGGGTGGCCTGATGGAAGGACATGCTGAAGAACTGTGGAGCCAAAGTAAGCCCTGTTCCTAGAAAATATGTCAAGCTTGTAATGAGTAACAAAAGTGTTAGGAGTAGACCAAGTGGCTGCCACACAAATCTCATCTAAAGAATATCGGGCCAAATAGGCAGCGGACGTAGCCACAGATCTAGTGGAAAGAGCTCTGACAGCTCCTGGTAAGGACAAACCCTTAGAAGAATAAACTGTAGAAATACATTTGGAAATCCAGTGAGATATAGTAATCTTAGATACCGCCCAAACCAGTTAATAGAAAAGGTCACAAACAGCTGGTCAGATTTGTGAAACCCCTTTTTCCTCTCTAAACAGAATCTTAGTTGTCTATGTACATCAAGTGTGTGCAGCAAATATACCCCTTTACTGAAGTTGTTGGGGAAGAAAACTGTCAACTGAATGGACTGACTCAAATTTGCCTCCGTGACCATGTTGGGCATGAAGAAGGGATTAGTCAGGACAGCCACTCTCTCTATGAAAAATCATGTATGGAGGCTTACAGAGAGCCTGCAAATCACAAACTTGTCTTGCTGACATTATAGCCACCAAAAAGGTGGTCTTCCATGATAGAAACTTCATATTACAAGTTGTGGCAGGCTCAAAAGGACTTGAAGTAAGAGACTGCAGCACAAAGGAAAGGTCCCAAGGAGGAGAATGATGCTTTAAAGGAGGCCTAAGCAGGAAGACACCTTACAAAAAGGCCTTACAAAGGCGAGAAGAAAAGGTATGTTCCTCGCAAACATGGAAAATAGAAATGGCTGCCAATTGCAGATTAATAGTGAAGAAACTAGCTCTTGGAAGAGAGAAGACAAGCGTAATAAGATATCTGGAATGGGAGCCAGAGAGGGATCCATATTCCACTGCTTGGCCCAGAAAGAGAATCTTTTCCATTTACTACTATAGGCCTTTCTGTTGGAAGCCTTCTGAGAGGCCAGAATAATGTCTCTGATGGGTGAGGCAAGCCTGGGCTGGTTTAGAATTATGGGAAGTGGACAAACCCTGCAGTCAGACAAAGAGTCTAAAGGCTTGGGATCGTAAGTTAAGAGGGGGTGAGAAATCAGATCAAGATGTGGATCTATTACCCAAGGGGGGTACTTCAGATGAGACCTTAGAAGGGGGAACCACACCTGCCGAAGGCCAGAACATGGCAATGTGGATCAAGGTAGCCTTGAGGTGTCAAGCTTTCTGAAGCACTCTGGGAATGAGCGGTATAGGAGGGTAAGCATAAAGAAGACCCAGAGGCCCATTGTGAAGTATAGCATCCCTGGGGGACTCCCCGGCTGGGGGGATCAGGGCGAAGTACTGGCTGCATTTGTGATTATGAGGGGAAGCAAACAGATTGCAGCTCAGATGACCCCAGTGAAGGAAGATCTCTCTTTCCACTATGGGATTCAGGGACCACTCATGACGACTCAAGAGAGCCCTGCTGAGCCTGTCTGCTATCACACTGGACACCCCGGGAATGTGCGCTGCAAGGAGAAAGTGCCCCGAGGACATCACCCATTCCCACACTCTGATGGCCTCGCAACAAAGCAGATAAGAACGTGTGCCACCTTGTTTGTTGATATACCAGACAACTGACATGTTGTCTGTGTGCAATGGTACCCAGATGAAGGCAGTCCAGAAAGGCTTGCAACATGAGAAGAACTGCTCTCAACTCCAGTATGTTTATGTGCAGTTTGGTCTCTGCAGGGGACCATGAACCTTGTACCGGTCTTTCCCGGACAATGCCTCACCAACCGTTGCAGGGAAATATCTGCGGTCACCGTGGCACTGAGGAGAATAACAGAAAAGGGTCTGCCCCCTAGGAGATTGGGAGACTGAGTCCACCAAAAGAGATGACGCCTGCACACCGGAGTGAAGTGGATGGAAGCTGCCATCAGATGACAGACAGAAGACCACTGGACTGCTAGAGCTGCCGCCATGGACCCTAAGGCCTTGAGAATGAAACGGACCTGAGGATGTGACAGATCTAGGAAACACTGAACATGAGATCTGATTAGTTGTACATGCCTGAGAGGTAACGCTGCAATCTCTGATACAATGTCCAGCTGGATGCTGATAAACTCCAAGTTTTGGGAAAGAATCAGATTTGACATGGATAGATTCATGGTAATTCCTAGCTGGTCAAATAGGAACATACTGAGTGGCTGCAACCAGTTGATGCTTGGTGGGAGCTGTGAGGAGCCAATTGTTGAGATAAGGAAACACCTGGAATCCCTGCAGTCTCAAGTGAGCTGCCACCAATGCCATGCACTTGTTGAACACCTGGTTAGCTGTGGTGAGACAAAAGGGCAAGGTCTTGAATTGGTAATGATCAGCCCCTATGCTAAAGCAGAGATGTCTCTTGCAGCGCTTGTCTATTTTTATGTGATAGCACACATCGTGGAGATCCACAGAGCACATCCAGTCATGCTTGTGCAGAAGAGGCATGATGGAATGAAAAGTGACCATCCAGAACTTGGACATCTTGATGGAGAGATTTAACTTGCTTAGGTCCATAATTGGATGTAGGTCCTGCATATTCTTCAGCATCAAAAAGTAGCGAGAGTAAGTTCTGGATTCTTGTTGTCCTGGGGGGACCTCTTGGATGGCTCTCTTCTGAAGAAGTTTGAGCACTTTTTGCTGAGTTAACTCCCTCTGACAGGGTGGTGCATCGGGGAGATGTTTCCGGATTGGTTGAGAAAAGGGAATGAAACAGCCCCTGGAAATAATGTTTAGCACCCAGCGATCTCTTGCAATGACAAATGACCCCTGACTGCCTCCATGGCAGGACAGTCGGGCAGCACATCAGGAGAGCTGGAAGGGCTTCTCAAAGAAGGGTTCCCTGGAGCTCTGATTTTGCAGACCCCCTCTGTGGCAGTGTCTGCCACTGAACCCTCTTCACTGGCCTCTAGAAGAGGGTTCATCTTAAGCAACTTAAAAAAAAGGACTGCGACTTCCAGAACCATAATTTCCTAGTCCCTTATTGTGTCTCAGAAAAGGACCGCTGAGGGGTAGAAAACTTGATTCCCACAGCCGACAAGGTCTTCCATTCCTGCTTGCTGCAGGTAAGTGTCTCTGGTAAAGCAATAAAAGTGGAAAGCCACCAACCGGAATCAAGAGGAAAATTTATTGCAACGAAACGTACTTCGAACACACAAACTTTAAAAACAAAAACAACCAAATGTATATGTAAGCGCTTTCGTTTAAATAATTTTAAACTTCATCAGACAATCCGTTAAAATACATCACTTCCTTTTATAACGTTTCTTCACTTCAAAAAAAACTCCACGACTCATAAAACACACGCATGCCTAATCCTACTATTTTGACTGTTTGAAAAAATCTAACTTTCCCCCATGTTAATGTTACTACAAAATGGAATTTTATGTGAATATCTAAATTTATATTAGTTAGAAAATATATGTATAGAGCGAAACAATATGTATATTATGTTCAATTGTAAAATATTAAATAGAAATGATTATAATAAATAAATACATCAGTAATATTAATCTTAAAAATTAATATACAGAAATGATTTATTTATTTAGAATGGTATCAGCCTTTTTGGAATTATAAAAATAATCAATTTAAATACTTTTATTTTGTGACACCAATTACAAGCTCCACACTTTTTCATTCCATTTATGTTATTATTTTTTATATTTTGAGTATTTGATTTTAATAATTCTTTAAAACTTCTCCCTTTTCTATATACAATTTTAGGGAAACTATCTATATATTTTTTACACTGAGAATCATTCATTAATATTGCCCAATTATTTACAAAAATTTCCTTTAATATTTGAAATTCTTGCGAAAAAGTAATTATTAATGCTTTTGTAAATTAATTTTTATTTTCATCATTTAACCTTAAATTTTCATTAAATGTAGTATTTATTATAATCGCTTCATTAATAGTAACTATCATATTTTGATCTTCATTATTTATATTATTAATATTTTGCGCTTTCAAAATGGGAAACAATGGCCGCTTAATCTTTTTTGTGTTACTTCTGTTATTAAATTATCTACTAGAGCTGGTGGGTAATTTTTATTTAAAAACATACTTCTTAAAAAATTACATTCTATCTGAAATTGTTCAAAGTTAGTAACCATACGCGCCACTCTAACAAGCTGACCTTTTATTACTGATTTTTTCTGATGTTCTGGATGGGCACTACTATAATGAAGAAAACTATTAGAATATATTTCAGTAATTCATAGAAAAGAATCATAAGTTTCATTTTCATAATCTTTAATAAGATTTATATCTAAATAATTAATATTATGATCACTTATATTCCAGGTGAATTTAAAAAATGAAGTAGTTTCATTAATATAAGTTAAAAATTCATTTAAAATATTGTATATAATTTCTGTATATTAATTTTTACAATTAATATTACTGATGTATTTATTTATTATAATGATTTCTAATATTTTACAATTGAACATAATATACATATTGTTTCACTCTATACATATATTTTCTAACGAATATAAATTTAGATATTCACATAAAATTCCATTTTATAGTAACATTAACATGGGGGAAAGTTAGATTTTTTCAAACAGTCAAAATAGTAGGATTAGGCATGCATGTGTTTTATGAGTCATGTGGAGTTTTTCTGAAGTGAAGAAAAGTTATAAAAGGAAGTGATGTATTTTAACGGATTGTCTGATGAAGTATTCCGGTTGGTGGCTTTTCGCTTTTATTGCTTTACCAGTTCGTTTGTTTTGGAAAAGAAATAAGGTAAGTGTCTCTGACTGATGGACCAAAGAGAGTTGATCCATCAAAGGGAGCACTGGTGAAGGATGCTTTAAAGGACTCCGCAAACCCACATAGGCACACAAGCCAGGTGAAATGCTGGATAGCAATGCCTGTGCCAGCCACTCGAGGCACATTCCACAGCAATAGAAAATGCCTCATTGAGAAATTAGCTAGAGATGCAAGAGTGGAAATCTTGAGAATATTGCTCAAGTCCTTGGCAGGCAACAATTCAGAAAGGGAAGTGGTGAGTTCCTTGAAAAAATCCCTCTGGAGGCAGGTGAAGTGTGCCAAGTAATGAAGTGCCCACAGACCAAAGGCAGCTGATGCGAAAATCCACTTTCCATGTCTGTCAATCGCCCGAGATTCTCAGTTGGGGGGATGGACAGACATACTCTGCTCTGCCAACTCATTTTTAGTGGTGGCAGCTACCACTACAGCATCGAGTGGCACCCCTTTGGACCAGAACGGTCTGTGGGAAGGCTTTCAGGAATATGGACTCCTCGGAGGATGGGGGTTGGGAAGACCATCCGCCTTTCAACTTGAGGATCTCCAGGATGTCCCTGAAAGAGACATCTTCGGGTGGAGATCCAGGGTACCTGTCCCCATCATCGAGGTCCGTATCCTTAGTGAGAGGCTCTATAGGGTGAATTTAGGTGCCTCCTCTTGCAAGACCTCTTCTGAGTACCTCCTCCAAGGGGGGCTCAGGGGATGACTTGGAAGACTGGGGAACCCCAAGTAGGATAGCTCCTGCTTGAAGGTTGGTCTGAGAGGCCTGACCAGGAGAAGGATGAGGAAAGGTGCCTGGATAGCAGGGGAGGCAGCTCTAGCAGAGGAGAAGGTCCTCTCTACTACCCAAAAGGTCAAAGGGTTGGATGATGCCCCTTCCCCATTCCCGACGGGCAAGACCACCTGAGAAGAGGGAACAGAGCATGCCACCACCTCAAGATCCCTGGATAATATCGACCCTGAGCTGTCGAGAGCAGAAGCACTGAGGAGCACAGACCAGTCTGAAAAGATTGGACCTGAACCCTCCCCCAAGGACTCCGGAGCGACTGGTTGGGCCCAGGACCCCGTCTGCTCTGAGGAAGAAAGAGCAGAACCGGGTCAGGGACTCAGATAAGGTAGAGCTGTAGGTATCCCAGTCACCTCCTCAGTGCGTCCCAGGGTCTGGAAGTCCAAAACCACCTGGGTTAGACGAGGAGATGATAGCGTAGGAGCTGGGGGAAGGACCTCTAGCTGGATGGGAAGGGGACTCAAGAAGCCCCAACTCAATTTGTGCCTTAAAGGACATTATCATCCGGCCCATGTCAGATGGCAGCAAGCTCCTGGAACACCTAGAAAAGGCAAAACACCTAGTTGGGGATGCATGCCTGGACCCCAAGGACTTCCTATGCCTCTCAGAAGATTGGCTTCTATGTCTGGGAGCTGCAAAAGTCTGCCCCATGCCAGAACCAGAAGAAGAGTCCACAATTACGACGGTGGGATCCAACATGGATCCCAGATCCACCCGCCTCGGATCAACCTCCAGGTGGTCAGCGCCCAAACAACAGAGGCACTCCTCATTTGAGTTGGACATGGGTATCTTCCGACCGCATGAGGAGCACCTTTTAAAACCTGCTGGCTTGTCTGACAAAGAAAAAAAACAGAGCACCAAATCCAAACACACACAACAAAACCGATTACCAGGTAGCCAAGCCAGTCCAAAAACCAGACAATCAAAACATAAAACTGCAACACCAACACTAGCAGGGAAAAGTAATGAAAGCCTAGACTAGAGAATTTTTTTTTTAAATGATGCCAAAAGGCTTGATAAAGGAAAGTATAAAAATAACTAGATGGGAGGGGAGGATACAAGACTAAAGCTAGAACAGTTACAAAGGTTCCACTTCTACAGAAAAACAAAAAGAAGGTATAAAAGTTAGCACTTATCCCCAGAAGAGACTCGAGCCAAGGGAATAATTTCTGAAGCGGTGAGTGGCAAACAAGATCTGAGAGGTTAGAGGACAGCAAGGGACTGTAGGAGTGGGAGGAGCTCAAGCTTATGATCTGTCTGATAATTTGACAGTTTGGATCCTATGTTGGATTCTATGACCCAGAAGTGAGGAATAGTGACGTGATAACATCAGATATATCATTTTAAATCCATACACCTAACACTTCATCTTATCATGTACCTATACATTTGGGTATTGCTGGAGCACTTCATGCATTAGTGCATAGAGTACTACTACTATAGCCTGTTATATTATCATTTATTTCATATCCCGAAAAGATCTGAAGCAGTCTGAAATGCTCCCCAATACTGAAATGTACTTTTCTGGATTTATCAAGTGCAAAATAATATAATCTGCATAAAGTTAAGTTTTCTTTACTACTATGACAATTATATCCTGATTTTCTTTGCTAATAGCTTTAAATATAAAGCAAATATTAAAGGGGAGAGAGGGCACTCCTGCCTGGTTCCTCTGTTCAAACATAGCTTATCAGACAGAAAGAACCCCCCTCCAACCTTGATTCATGGATAATTACTAGATGACAACGGCCCATGTGAGCCATTTTAAGCCTAGTCATTTTCCCTTTTTTTAAACACCTTTACTGTATTATCACTTAAGTCATAGACAAACATACATTTATATAAAGGAAAACAAATCATGTTTACATGTTCACAGTTATAAACAACATACAAACCCCACAGCTTTCTTCCAAGATGCTGATATTGTCCACCATTTTAACATAAATGATAGTATAGAATGTCACACCTATTACAACCTAAACACATAGCTGCATTCCAGATCATTTTCTAAAAAAATCAACTTAAAAAGCATAAGATACTCAAGTTTCTTCTACTGTGGTACATCAAAGATTAACAATCTTCATGTCATTTTATTAATAACCCTTTGTTCTTTCTAATCCTGCCTATTATAAGCTGGTAAGTCACTTAGTTAAAGAAGTCAGACCCAACAAAGGAGCTATGGATGGTAACTGGATGTTTACAAAAAAAGAAGTTATGTACCTACCATAACGTTCCATGTTAGTTGTCTTCATCTCGCCTTCTTTCTTGCTTGTTGGGATCAGAGACAATCCTCGTCTCCAACTCGGCCATCTTCTACAGCTCGACAGCTGTTTACTGGCTCGAGGCTACCCCTTATCCCATGATGCTTAGCGCTAGCTACCCAGATCTCATTTGTAATAGCTAACCCCAGACATAGCAAGAATAACCTGACCAAACTAACAGGTTGGGCATACTTGTTATACACTCCAAGTCATTAGAGGAAACAAACCAGAAAATACTCAGCCGGTGAAGCCTAAACTCCTCTCGGTCCAATAGGACAGGGGGATGGAAGGGAGGACGCAAGAAAGAAGGCGAGATGAAGACAACTAACATGGAACGTTATGGTAGGTACATAACTTCTTTATGTTAAGTTGTCTATCTCGCCTTCATTTCTTGCTTGTTGGGACAGCATCCCTAGCACCTACGATCCTGATTGGCTTATTGGAACAGACACTTCAGAACAGTGGAACCAAAGTTAGCTCTATTCCTGGAGACCATGTCTAACTTGTAATGAGAAATAAAGGTATGAGGATTTGCTCATGTGGCAGCGGCACAAATAGAGTCCATGGGCAACCTAGACTGGAAGGCTACAGAAGTGGCCAAAGCTCTAGTGGAATGACCTTTCGGTTTGGTAGACAATTCTTTGTTTCCTAGTTGATAGATGAAGGTAATAATGTGAGACAACCACCTGGACAGGGTCACTTTGGAAACTGGAAGATCCTGTTTGCCTCTAGCATAGGAAAGGAAAAGTTGGTCCAACTTTCTTATATCCTTCGTTCTATGCAGGTAAAAATGCAGTCGATAGTGAACATCATTCTGCCTTATTGGTGTAGTTAGGGAAAAACACTGGAAGGTCTATGGATTGGTTTAGATTATTTTCTGAACAGACTTTAGGAAGGAAGGAGGGATTAGTTCTCAGAGCAGCCCTATCCCTGTGAAAAACTAAGTACGGAGAACGAACGCTTAGTGCTTGAAGTTCCAAGACATGTCTGGCTTAGGAAATAGCTACTAGAAAGAGAGTTTTCCAAGATAGAAACTTAAGGGAGCAGGATGCTGCCGGTTCAAAAGGGGGCATAATCAAGGAGGTTAGTACCAAATTAAGGTCCCAAGGAGGAGGGGGCTCTCTCACTGGGGGCCTAAGGAGAGTAGTCCCTCTGAGAAAGGCTTTACACAGCTTATGAGACATGATATTTAGATTAGAAAAACCAACATGATAGTTAGAGATGGCCACTAGTTGAACCCTGATTGTGGCAGAAGCGGATCCAGAGTGAAAAATCTCAGGAACTCGAAGATCTCATGAACTGGGGCTGAAAAGGGATCTATGTTCCTAGCCTCTGCCCAATAAGTGAAACGTTTCCATTTGCTAGCATACGTCTTTCTAGTAGCCGATTTGTGAGAGGAGACAATAATTTCACGCACAGCCGAGGAAATGCTGGGAAGCCTGGCTAGGGTTGGAATTGGATCAACCAAGCTGTGAGCTGGAGTGTTTGGAGGGATCGATGCAGCTCTCCTGATTGATGAATCAGCAGGTCTGGAATAGGATCCAGGGTTGCTTGAGGAGGTAACGGTGCAGGAATGGAAACCAAACCTGTCGTGGCCAGTAAGGAGCAATGAGGATCATTTTGCAACCCAACGATATCGCTTTCTGTATGAGTTTGGGTATAAGAGGGAAAGGCGGGAAGGCATAAAGAAGTCCCTGAGGCCAATCGTGGACTAGAGCATCTCTGGGAGGGTGACCGGGAAGTGGTAAAAGGGAGAAATAGTTACTGCATTTGGTGTTGAAGGGGGTTGCAAACAGATCGCAGCAAGGCTGTCCCCATTTGCAGAAGATCATATCCGCAACTACCTGATTCAGACACCACTCTTGAGGCATGAGAAGAGCTCTGCTGAGCCTGTCCGCTATGACGTTGGACTTCCCAGGGATGTGCGTCAGAAATCGTTGGGAGGAAATCGCCCACTGCCAAAGTCTGAGTGCTAGGACCTGGTTCTGCCCTGCTTGTTGATGTACCACACTACTGACATGTTGTCCGTTTGAATTGCAATGGTCCCAGGAGGGAGGGAGTCCTGAAGTGCTTGCAACGCTAGTAGCACGGCTCTCATCTCCAAGACATTTATGTGCTGATGGTACTCGTGAGGCTGCCAAGTGCCATGGACTGTCTTGCCCTGATAATGCCCCCCCACCGTATCAGTGAGGCATCCGTGGTCACTGTGGCAACCGGAGGGGGTTGGATGAATGGTCTGCCCTGAGACACTAATGGGGAGACCATCCGCCAGGAAAGGTGTCTTTTGCAAGTTTCTGTAATCATGATCATGTGAGACATGGGGAGCTGTGTGAAGAGAAGCCACTGAAGGATTCTCATGTGAAAACGGGCCAGAGGTTATCAGAAGAATTGCCGCTACCATGGAACCCAGAGTTTGAAGGCCCAACCTGACTTGTACCCTTTTGCACTGCATGAGGATATGAACTTGCTGCCGAATCGTGGCCACCCTGTCCGATGGTAGCCTTGTGGACATACTTTTTGTATGTAGATCTGCTCCTATATAGGTAATAGATTGACAGGGCAACAAGGCAAATTTTTCAAAATTTATAGTAATGCCTAACTGGGCACAAATTGCGATTGTATAGTCCCTGGCTTGAAGGAGATTATGTCTGGTAGTAGCAGTAAGGAGCCAGTCATCTAGATAAGGAAACACCTGGAATACCTGACGCCTCAGGTGAGCCGTAACCACTGCCATACATTTGGTGAACACCCTGGGGGCTGTGGTGAGATCAAAGGGCAGAGCTCTGAACTGATAATGACTGTCTCCCAGCCGGAAGCAAAGGAATCTCCTGGAGCACCTGTCCATCTTGATGTGATAGCACGCATCCTGGAGATCTATTGAGCACATCCAATTGTCCTGACCCAAAAAGGGTAGAATGGACTGTAGCATGACCATCCGAAACCCTCGTTCTTTGAACAGACTTGTTTAGTCTGCTGAGATCCAAAATTGGTCTCCAGTCCCTTGTCTTTTTTGGTACCAAAAAGAACCTTGAGTAAGTTCCGGATCTGAGTTGGTCTGCCGGGACTTCCTGGATGACTCTTTTTTTCTAGCAGTCTTGAAATTTCTATGACTGCTTGGGCCCTCAGATTGGGTGGAACATCTGGGGGGGGGGGGGATTTGCTTGACGGTAGGGGAGACTGGAGAAGGGAATTACATAGCCTCCGGATATGATTGTGTACCCATTTGTCTCGCGTAATGTCTTGCCAGGCTTTTGGGTGCAGTGAAAGTCTTCACCCCGACTGCCTCCAGAGGCGGGCAGCCGGGCAACCCTTCAGGGATGCTGGAAGGGCTTATCAGAGAAAGATTCTCTGCTGCTCTGGTTCTGCGGACCCCCCTCTGCCTCGAGGGCGGCGTCTGTTGTTGTTGTTTCTTCCTCTGCCCCTGCAGGAAAAATCACTACGTTTATCAGGCGAGGCTCCCTGGGATTTCCGAAAGCACATTTTTTCCACTCTTCTGACCTTTGGGATATGGTCTGGAAGGAGTGGAAAAATGGACTCCCACGGCAGAGAGAGTCTTGCCTTCCTGTTCACACCTAGTGAGTGTGTCCTTCACCTGTGGTCCAAAGAGAAATGAACCGTCAAAGGGGGTGTTGGTAAATGACGCTCTAAAGGGCTCCGTAAAATTACACAGCCGCATCCATGCGTGTCTCCTAAGGGCCACGCCTGTACCTGCGGCTCTACTCGCACCATCGGCTGCATAGGAAATGAGCCTCATGGAGGAATTAACTACCGAATCAAGGGTCACCAGCTGACAAGCTACTTTAGCTTGAACCCCTTCAGCTGATGGACCCTGGAGGGCATCTCCAAGCTCTTTCAGGAGATCCCTCTGAAGCCTGGTAAAATGGCATAAGTAATTCAGTGACCTCATGGAAAAGGTCGCTAAAGCAAACATACACTTCCCGTATCTATCCATGGTCCCAGACTCCTTGTTAGGAGGATGGACAGAGGAAGAAGTTTCCGCCAACTCCTTTTTAGTGGCCGCTGCTACTACCATGGCATCCATGGGAATACCCTTGGTAAGGAACTGTTTATCAGGGGGTGCAGTGAAACTTGCCGGGCCTCCTTGGGGTTGGTTCCACTGTATCCGGGGCTGACCAAGCCCTTCAAGCCACTACTGACTTTAGTGGATCGAAGGGCGGAGACACCCAGGAGGTGGAAGGGCGGGAACCAAACGCATCCAGGAATACACCTTCGTCCTCAGTAGGGGCTAGGGCAGTCCAGTTCCCCCTCTGCCTAAGCATTTCTAGGATGTCCGAAAAGGAAACATCTTCAGAGGGGGATCCCGGGGACCCTTCCGATTCATCCAAATCCGTATCCGAAGTGACAGACTCAGGGGAGTCAATGTGCTTCCTCTTGCACTTCCTCTTCCAAGGGGCCTCCTCTGAATGATCAGGGGAGGCCTCGGAATAAGAGGAAACACCCAGTGGGGTGCTCTGGAGTGTCGGAGCCCCAAGCTTGGGGTCCGGAGGAGGGACAGAGGTTGACGCAGGCACTACAGGGGACGGAGCCAGTGGGGTCGAACGTGGTGCTGACTCAGGGGCCAGTACACTCCTCATGACATCAAAGGCATCCCTGCCACGATGCAAAGAAGGCTTCGGTTCCGAGGAAACCGGAATCCTCCTCCGCACCAAGGGGGACGGCTCCGAGGCCGATGTAGGAGCCGAGTTCACCTGCCCCGAAGCTCCGAGAGGGAGAATGGGGACAGACAAGGGTCCAATGCCACTCGCCCCCTCGGAGCCGACGAGGGAGTCTCAGCGCCCAGATCCCTCAACAGAAGGCACCATCGAGGGAATTGGAGCTGATGATGGAACCGAAGGGGAAATCGTTATCGGTGCCGACGGTTCCACAATTCGAACCCCAACAAACTCTGGCTCCGAACTCAGAGGAGTCGGAGGAGGAACATCGATGGAAGTGGACGGAGCAGACACCTGTTGAGGGGATGGATAACATTTTGGCCAGTGCCTGCGACTTCAACAACCTACTGACCACTCTCTCCACGTCATGATCCGAGTCTAGAGGACCGAGAGGAGTGGGAGGATCTGTGACTGCGGTCACTCTGAAACAGGGGACACTGAGGAGCCGAATGTATCGACTCTAGAGAAGGCGACCTTGGTCTCTTGTGGGTCCGAGACGGCTCCGAAGATACTGGTGGAGCCGACTGGGAAGCAGCCTCCTCAGTTCCAGCCGGAACCAAAGTAGTAGGTAATGTTTGGGCCAATGATGGCTCCGAGCTGGGAGCCGAGGATTTTGCCGGTTTAGGAAATTTCACCGGCTGAGCCTTGGCCGGTGAATCCTGGGTCTTAAGAAGACTCCTCAAGATAAGCTTATTTTTGCGCTCCTGCAGAACCCTTGGGCAGAATGCATGGCATACAGAACAAGAGTCCTGCAGGTGCACTGCGCCTAAGCAATAGACGCAAGAAGTGTGCCCATCTGTCAGAGACATTTTCTGACGGCATGAGTCACACTTCTTGAATCCAGACATGTTGGATTCTTTAGACATATCCAGTAGAGAAATACTACCTTACACTGAAAGTTTTGGCCAAAGGGCCGAACAGCAAAAAACTACAGACACTAACCTAACCAAAACACAATAAACTACAGTTAAGAAGTTTTTTTTTTTTTTTTTTTTTTTTTTTAACTAGGAAGCCTCTAACTTAAACTGTTACCTATGAGGTAAAAAGAGAAAGGCTTAAACTAAAAATGCTACCTGCAAGAGGGATGGGGAAAAAAGTGGGGGGGGGGACACTCTAATTTAAACGAGTTCTAAGGGAAACTACAATTACACTAATACTACAACAAACTAATTAACGACTATGTAGAAAACTATAAATTATCAAAAAAGGAACCCTAATCTGATAGAAAGGTATAATAAAACTTACACGAGCCTGAGCCAGTAACAACGAACCTTGCAGCTGAAGCAGCAAACGAGATCTGGGTAGCTTTCGCTAGGTATCACGGGATAAGGGGTAGCCTCGAGCCAGTAAACAACTCTCGAGCTATAGAAGATGGCAGAGTCGGAGCAGAGGATCGTCTCTGATCCCCACAAGCAAGAAACGAAGGTGAGATAGACAACTTAACATCAGGAGTTACAGGCTTGAATGAGTTAAATAAAACCTCCCAGATTTTTATCACTTTTCCCCTCTTCATTTACACACCTCCATGGGAATACTATCTGTTCTTACAGACTACTATATTGACCAATTATACAATAAGTGACTGAAGACAACGAAGGGACTGAAAATGCAACTTTAAGTAAAACAGTGCTGTTATTAGTAATATTTGTACAGTAAATCTCTTGAACTAAGTAGCATGCTATATACAAGACAGGGCTTAAGATCTTTCAGAACACACTAGTCAGACCTCTCACAACTAATGACTTATTACCTCTTTCCCAAATCTCTTCCTCTTATTTTTTAAACTCTGTTTTCATTTTACCCAACTCCCTATAATTCCTGACTCATTTCCACTAACCATCCCTTAAATTCCTTCCTTATTAAGAAATAAACAGAAAAGTGCCAGAGTCATTTTACTTCACTACCCTTCATCTTGGTCTTTATTCGTGCATGATCTGAAAGTTACTGGAAGTTTTTCAAAGCTTTCAACTAAATACTGATACTCCTGTAAAATATACATTTTATTCAGTATAGCTCACTTACAGCGGTAGTGTTGTTGCCTCACAGCAAGAGGTTCTCCTGTTTGATTTTTGGCTGGAGTACCTTCTGTGTGTAGTCTGCATGCCCTCCCCGCTGTCGAGTGGCCTCCGAAAGACATCCGTGAATGGGCATGCCTTCGTTTATGGTTGGGCGTCGGGCTGGCAACTCGGCACCATAAAAATCGACTGCCAATCATTAGCGGACCGGAGTTCCACTGTGGCAACCCCTAACCGGGAAAAGCCGAAAAGACAAACATAGCGCACTTATTGTACCTTTGAGAATAACGTAGATTTTCTCCAAGTCCCTACTACTAACTTCACATCTTCCCTTCCAAATATTTTCATATATTTTTTTCAGCAATTTACTCACTTTCTTTGTATATTTCCAGTCTGAGTCCCCTGATACATCCTCAATATTGCAAATCAGGTTCCAGTCCCCACCCATAAATGGCATTCCTTTCTGAAAGGGTAGTACTACTCACAAAATTCTCTTAAAATTCATTATGGTACTTTTAGATGGAATACATAACAGAGTAATCCTTATTTCCTGTTAGTAATCCCAGATACCACATATCTGCCATTAGCATCTTATTTTCCCTCTTCTATCAGTTAGTATTACTATTCCACTTTTCCTTTGTCCCTGAGAGTTTGCTGAATGCCCACTTTCAAATCATTTCTTTGTCAAATTCACATGCTTATTTCTATTCAAATGTGACTCATTGCTATTTACTACATTTCATAATATAATTCAAAACGTTTTTGCTTTTTATCTATATCTACAAAGACATTTACATTCCACGTTGATATTGATAAGGCAGCCATTCAGATAAGAACCTATTACTTTTAAACATTCTTCATAACAGTCCTTTTAAATAAACAGGTTTCCAATTTGAAAGCACACATGCTTGCTTGGCAGGCTAATTCCTGTATGCAGTTGCTACCTTTCATGTCTGAATGAACCCATATCACACTTTGACATACCTTTTATTAAAAAAACCCTCAAGAAACGGAAAAAAAAAAACTAAAACATCTCTAGCCCTCAACCCCTTTTAACTCACAGCAAACACACATACCTATGTATACTTTACAAAAAAGAAAGTTACCACTCATTATAGAGGCAGCTGCCCCAACAGGCAGATGCACCCACAGACTTTATCATGTTTTAAAATTAGGCTTAATCATGCTAAGAGTGCATTTCTAGAGCCTGTGTTTCCTCTTGCAGATACCATATGTCTTTGTCCTATCTCTATTTCCCTGCGAGATGTGAAAAATAACTTGTATACTCTCAGTAAACTCATTTTAGTTTTAAGAAAAAATGCACTGGCTATCTTTAAATAAACACACTAAAAACTGTGTACTGTTATATTTAATGCATTAAAGTACTAAGGCTTTTGGGGATGCAACTGCTTACAAAAGTATTCACTTCCCAAAGTTTTCAAACTTAATTTACTTTAACTGAACTACTTACCTGATTTCCTTAAATACTAATTATAATGTTTTATACAAATTAGTCAGAACATTGTTCAGTTACTTCTTACTTAAGTGCTTGTAACTGTATACTCTGTCTTCCAATGAAAGCATCTGCTGATGAAAAAAACAGCTTTTAGCTTTATGAATGCAAGACAGGATTCTAGTAGAGATATTTCAGAGCAACACCGGCTAAAGGTCTCAAGACTAAGTTACATAAATGAAAATAATTTGGATCTCAGGTATAGAAAGCAGTTGTTATATAAGTAAATACACTTGTTATCTCGTGTTACGCAGCAAGTCAGTTACTTGTTCTTCCATACAACACAGTATAATAAAATCATAAAATCGTACACAGCAAGTGCTGTTAATATTTTGTAATGTATTTTCAGGCTACAAGAGGAGTTTAAAGGAGCACTTAACAGAAGATGTTCTACTAGCTTTTTCCTGAAAAGGGAATATTCTGTACTTTGTCTTAAGTTCTGATGGAAGGTAATTAAAGTTAGGAGGGATAACTCTGGCAAAACTTTTTCTCTGGATGTGAGTTCATATTAATGCGATTGATGATAGATCCGAAAGGGTGCATCATTGACAACATGTGCATTACTTAAAAAGAATTAACATGAACAGAAAATTTACCTGTGGTACGCCAATTTTCCTACAGGCTTCCAAAAAGTTTTCCACATTTCTTCTACATTTTGCCATTGTCAGCTTAGGCTGAAAACAGAAGCATGTATTATCTTTAGAAAATACACACATTTATAGTTATTAAACCTGGTTTTAAAGAAATCCTTTCATACAATATTATGTGCTCAGCATGCAAAAAAATTCAATAGTAGCATTTTGCTGATTGCATGAATTAGTAAAACATGCCCGGGTAAATAATCCACTCCATTTTTAATTTACGTCTTTGGTAAATAGCACATATTTTAACTGCTCTGACTTTCTGCCCTCCCTTAAATCTAAAGCTTTGTAGCAAAAGATTATAGACATTACATATTGTCACTTATTGTCTTGTAAGATAACATCTTTGGACTGTTTCATTTTATCAATGAGAGGGCCCATCTACATGGTGGATCAACAACTTACTACATCCTCTCTGTCACTCACAAGCCATCCCTTCGTTTTTGAAAGTTATTTAGAATTTCAGCACTTTAGTGTGTGCACACATGGTGATGGAGCATTCTGAGACCTCTTATTCCAACCACTTAGAGGCATCTAGCTCATGAATCTACCAGATCATGTCTGGCACAACTGATAAAGAAAAATTACAGCTGTGGGTTTAACACATACCATTACAGTTAATCTCAAAACAGTGGTCAGGATAACAGACAATCTTAGCATTAAGGTTTTGTCAAATTCACCTATCTTCTTCCCAGTCATCAGTTTCATATTCCTTGTGTAAGCTTTTAATGGCTCCATATCTCACACACCTGTTGTTCCAGAGAAAATACGGTTGTGTAAAAATCTTACCATAAAAGTAAATGTCCTTCTTTTCACTGTTGCAGTATTCTTTACAAATGGGATTCCCTGCCAAAGGTGGCCCAAACTCCAGCCAATATATCAACGCCTTAGGATTTTACAGACATCATACATCACATGCCTGCTCCCTGCTTAAGGTGTAGGGCAGAAAGGTGATGTACGAACATAAAGACCTCAGAACTGAAAAGCCTCAGGAGGGACAATATGCCTAGGAACTAAAAAGAACAGCAGCATCCAGAAGGAAAAAAAGAAAAGAATTCCAGGCCAGGAAGACAGGAGGAGTAAGAGCAGAAGTGGGAGGAGGGAGGAAGTGAATACTGCAACAGTGAAGAGAAAGACATCTACTGTTATGATAAAATTTGCACAACTGTCCTATATGCTTAAATATCACTGTTGCAGTATTCTTTATAAACAGGAGAGAACAAAAGATGAAGAGTAAACTTGACAGGAGGAAGGCACAAAGGAGCCCTCTAGAAAACCATGCAGGATATCTCTGGGAAAGCCAGCTCTTACTCTGGAAATAGTATCCAATTTGTAATGCTTAGTGAAGGTTTGGACACAAGTCCAAGTAATAACCTCAAGGATTGAGTTGGTATCCAACCATTTGAAAAAAGCACCAGAGGAAGCAACAGCTCTGGTAAAATAAGCCTTCACTGAAGTAGAAAGACAATTTCCATGAAAATAGTGACAAAAACAAATGGACTTAGAGATCCAAGAGGATATGGTCTGCTTAGAAACAGCCAAACCTAGAGATCTGGGATGAAAAGAAAAAAGTTATGTTCTTACCATAACATTCCGTGAGTGTTGCCCATCTCATCCTTTATTCTCATGTGTGGGTCAGATCTGTCTTGGCAAATACTCCAGCTCGAGGTCTTCAGCAAAGCTCATAGGCCTCATTCTTTACTTATAATGTATTTCCCTAGTTACCTCATATCTTGTTTGCCCCCCGGCAGCACATAAAAAGGGGTCACATGGTAGCAATTTCCTGATGTATAGAAAAATGGATATACCTTCTGTCACAAATTTAGAAGCAAACTGAAAAGGTTATACTCTGAGGCTATATGGCTCCACTGAATTCCTGTTTGTTAACTAGTCTATCTGGAGTTTAGGCAGGGGAGGAGGAAGGGTTGTGAGAATAAAGGACGACATGGACAACACACATGGAACATTATGGTAAGAACATAACTTTGTTATGTGATGTTGTCAATCTCGCCTTTATTCTCATGTGTGGGACCACGTCCCAATCAATTGACTCTTGAGTGGCTCATGGGAGAATATTCCTCAGAATTATAGAACCAAAGGAGGCTCTGCTCTTAGAGGCCAAATCCACTTTGTTATGAGTAATAAAGGTATGAGGTCTTGCACAAGTAGCTGCTGTACCAATATTATCCAAAGGTAGTCTAGAATGAAAGGCAGCACACATGGCCAGAGATCAAGTGGAATGAAATTTAGGAACATTTGGAAGGGTTTTATTTTTAGAATTTTAAATGTGGGATATGCATAATGAAAGCCATCTGGAAAATACGACTTTTGAAACTGGATGACCTTTTTTTGTATCAGAATATGAAATGAAAAGCTGGTCTAATTTCCTGAATTACGAAGTTTTGTGTAAATAAAAATGTAATTGTCTATCACGCAAAGAATACTCTCCTTTGTTTTGAAAACTGGGAAAAAAAAACTTGGAGGTCTATAAATTGGTTAAGGGTATTTTCTGTCACAACCTTGAGTAGAAAGGATGGATTAGTGCACAACACCCCCCTAACTTTGTGAAAAAAAAAAGTTATGTCTTACCATAATGTTCCATCTGTGTTGTTCATCTTTTTTTCATTCATCACTGATGGGTTCGATTCCAAGCACTTGGAACTGAGTTGGCCTATTACCAAGCTCGTGCCAGCCAAAAACTGTCGAGCTAAGCTTCTACCCAGAATGTCCTTCTCCCTGTTACCTCAGATCAAGTTTGTTGAAGATAGAGAAGTAAAGCCGAGGCCACTTCTGTGCAAATGCCCTAGTACACCATTTGGACCCAAAGCATTTCCCAGGAGACTTTGGTGGAGGAAAGAGGGGGTGGGATGTGATGAATGAAAGAAGATGAACAACACAGATGGAACGTTATGGTAAGACATAACTTCTTTATCTGATGTTGTTAATCTTCTTTCCATTCATCACTGATGGGACAGAATCCCAAGCTACCTTGAGGTTCATGGGCGGCCCTTATGGAAGAACATTCCTGAGTATCATTGAGCCGAAGGCACCTCTCCCTCTGGAGACTAAGTCCAATTTGTAATGATTGATAAAGGTATGAGGTCTAGCCCAAGTGGCTGCTGCGCAAATGTTATCCATGGAAGCCCTGGAATGGAAAGCTAAAGATGTTGCCATAGATCTAGTGAAGTGAGCTTTAACCTTTTGCATAGGTTCTTTTGTGAGGGAATAGATAAAACGTATGCAGTGCCTTAGCCATTTTGATAATGTAACCTTGGAAACAGAATTTCCCATTCTAGGCCCAGAAAAGGAGATGAAAAGCTGTTCAGACTTACGGATAGGTTTAGTCTTGTCTAGGTAGAATCTCAGTTGCCTATGTACATCGAAGGAATGTAGGCAGTACTCTCCTTTATTGGAAAAATTCGGAAAGAACACTGGTAGGTCCAATGGTCTGGTTAATGGAAAAATCAGAAACAACTTTGGGAAGGAAGGATGGGTTCATCCGGAGTGATACTCTGTCTTTATGGAAGACCAGATAGGGCCTCTTGATACACAATGCTGTAGCTCAGAGACCCGTCTGGCTGACATGATGGCTACTAAGAAAGATTTCCAGGACAGTCACACTTTGCTGTGAGTTCAAAGGGGGTTTGAGTCAAAGACTGAAGGCCTAAAGTGAGGTTCCATGGTTCCACAGGCCGTCTAACAGGAGGTGTGATGTGAGAGGTTCCCTTGAGAAAGGCATTGCATAGACGTAAGGAGATGAGAGGGGTGCCATCTAAACCACTGTGGAAATTAGAAATCGCCACCAGGTGTGCTCGTATGGTAGAGGCAGAGGCGCCATTATCAAAAAACTTAGCCAGGTATTGCAGCACTGCAGTCAGTGGAGCCGAATACAGGTCTAGCATGTAATCCTTAGACCAGGTGGAGAACCTTTTCCATTTATCCTGCTATAGACTTCTGGTGGATGGTTTATGAGAGGCTAGAACAGATGAGGTGAGACAAGCTTGCCTGGCAATTAATAGAAGTGGAGAAACCAAGCAGTTAGCTTGAGACTGGACAGATTCGGGTGGCTCAACCCTTGGGGGTGAGTAATCTGATCTGGAAGAGGGTCCAGAATCCATGGCGGGTATACTAGGTGAGGCCGAAGGAAGGGGAACCAAACTTGTCGAGGCCAGAACGGAGCTATGAGGATCACCTTGCATCTCAACCGAAGAGCTTTCTTTAAAAACTGTGGGATAAGTGAGATGGGGGGGATAAGCATAAAGAAGTCCTGTGGGTTAATCGTGGCTCAGAGCGTCCCTTGGGGACTCCGCCAATGGGGGGAACAGGGCAAAACAGCTGCTAAACTTGTTCGATGGGGAGGCAAAAAGGTCGCACCAACGCTGGTCTCAATAGTTGAAAATTTCTGTTACCACCTCGGGATTGAGGGACCACTCGTGAGGCAGGAGGAAGCATCTGCTCAGTTTGTCTGCAATTACGTTCGAGCTCCCCGGTATATGCGTGGCTATCAGAAAGCGGATGGAAGCTATCACCCACTGCCAGATTCTCATGGCCTCTTGACACAGGGGGTAGGACTTGGTTCCTCCTTGCTTGTTGATATACCAGACCACTGACATAGTCTGACTGAATTGCAGTCGTCTGAAAAGGGAGAACTGGGTGAAATGCCTGCAACGCTAACAGCACCACTCTTAGTTCTAGAACGTTGTTATGCAGGTTGGCCTCTAGGGTGGACCATGTGCCTTGGACTGTCTTTCCCTGGGAATGGCCCCTCCACCTGATTAGGGAAGCATCTGTGGTCACAATGGCCTTGGGCTGAGGAGACTGGAATGGGCGAATCTCCAAAGTTCTGCATCTGGCCTCATCCAACAAAGAAGGTCTGCTTGCAGGAGTTGGTTATATAAATCTGGGAACTGAGAGGGTGGCAGTTATTGCAGAATTCGCATGTGCAGCTTCTCAAGGAGAACTATTGGGATTGAAGCTGCCATGAAATCTAGGGCCTGAAGAACCTCCCTTGCTGAAACTTTTGTTTGACAGAGTATCACCCGGAGCTGGAGTCTGTGGGTTGGGAGCGACACTAGACAGGACTGGGTGTTGAACACTCCTCCAATAAATTCAATTTGCTGTGTAGGAGCAAGGTTTAATTTCTCCCAGTGTACTGTTATTCCCAGAGTTTTTGCCAGAGAGAGAGTGTAATGCAGGGCTGTTAATAGCAGATGCTTGGTGGGAGTGGTGAGGAGCCAGTCATCCAAATATGGAAGCATTCAGAATTTTCGTAGTCTCAAATGAGCTGTGACCACTGCCATACACTTCATGAACACTCACTCTGGGAGATGTGGAGAGACCGAATGCCACAGCATGGAACTGATAGCGACTGGCTCCCAGTTGGAAGCAAAGCAGACCCCTGGAACGTTTGTCCATTTTGATGTGGTAATACGCATCCCTGAGATCTATCTAGCACATCCAATCGCCTTCCCTTAAAAAAGGGAGAATGAACTGAACTGTGGCCATCCGGAATTTGGTTTGGGTGACAGACTTGTTCAAGCTGCTGAGATCCAGAATGGGTCTCCAGTCCCCTATCTTTTTTGGCACCAAAAATAATATTGACTAGAATCTGGAACCGCATTGGTCTGGTGGGACTGGTTGGATGACTTTTTTGAGGCAGCTTTTTTATTTCTGAAGCTTCGTCTTCCCTTTGACTAGGTGGAACGTCGGGAAGCTTTTTTAAAAGTGTTGGTTGACAAGAAAGGGGAATGGTGTGACCTCTGGTGATTATAATCTGCACCCAACGATCGGTGGTAATAGAGTGCCAGGTAGCTTGGTGCAGAGAAAAACGACCTCAGACTGCTTCCAGAGGTAAGCAATTGGGCTGCTCTTCAGGACCACTGGTAAGGCCTTCCAGAGAAGGAATCCCTGGAGCTCTGGTTAGGAGGACCACGTCTGCTCCTGTAGGGGCATCTTCCGGAATTATCCCTTCTGCCCCTAGGGGTATCACCACCACGCGTGGCACGGAAAGGACCCTGAGATTTTTTTGTGTCACATTTTCTCACTCCTCTGATTCCTGGAAAAGGAATGTTAAGGGTTGGAAAACTGCAGGCCTATGGCAGACAGGGTCTTGTCATCTTGTTCGCACCTGGCTAGCGTGTCTTTCACCTTGGAGCCAAAAAGGGATGATGCTTCGATGGGAGCATTCAGAAAGGAAGACTTGAAGGGATCTGCGAGGTCAGAAATGGGCATCCAGGCATAACGTTCTCATGACAATGCCTGAACCCGCCGCTATAGCCACCCCTTCAGTTGCATGTGATAGCAACCTCATGGACGAGTTGGAAATTGATTCCAGGGGTTGTGAGCTATGAGGCAACTTTGCCCCTTACCTCATCAGACACCTGCCCTGTGAGTGTTCCAGGGAGTTCAGAGATCATGTCCCTCTGGAGCCTCGTAAAATGTGCCAAGCAGTTCAGACACTGTATGGCAAAGGTCACTGATGGATAAACTCCATTCCCAAGTCTGTCCACCGCCCAGGACTCTCTGTTGGGTAGGTGGACAGCAGGACTCTCCTCAGCCAAGTCCTTTTTCATGGCCACCACCACCATCATAGCTTCGATTGGTAACCCTCTCTACCAATGCAAGTTCTCCTCGGGCAGGGAAAGAATTTTGTCAGGTCTTCGAGGCATCGCTCCTCAATGGAATAAGGGTTCTTCCAAGCGTGCACAATGAGCTGGACGAGCTCGTCGGCAGGCGGGGGTCACCCAAGAGGTAAATGGTCAGGAGTGAAAAGCCTGCAGGAACACGGACTCAGACAAAGGGTTGGAGGGCTTCCAGTCACCTCTCTGTTTCAGCATTTCAAGGATATCCCCAAAAGAGACATCATCAAGAGGTGACCGTGGGGATCCTTCACCATCATCATAATCCAGGTCTTCCGACAGAGACTCCTCAGGCGGGTCTATGTGCTTCCTCTTGCATGATCTCTTCTGAGGGGGCTCCTCAGTAGAGGCCTCTGAGGAGGACTCGAAAGAGAGGGTACCCCGAGTAAGGGTGTCCTGCAGCTTTTCTGCCCGGTGCCCCAGGGAGGTGGTCTGTGGCAGCTGTAGCTAAGGGGGTGAGAAAGGGGAATCTGAAGAGGGATGGGAGCCCAGAACAGAGAAAGACAACCTCGGGACCAGGGTCACACCCTGCTCCGATGAACCTGCCCACTGCGGATGGAGCCTCAAGCAGGACTGGTGCAAACAAGACAACCAGCACAGAGGATGGAACCGAAGGCACACCAGGAACTGTGCCCAGAGCCGAGGAGCCCACCCACAAATCCCGAGATTGAGAAAGGACCTGTTCCATGGGAACCGAGGACCAAAGGGGCAAACCCAGAGCCTGAGTGAGGTCCACTATAGTCACAGAAGTTGTGGGTTCAGAGGAGAACGTCAGAGCAGAATGCTTTGGAACCGGAATGGTCAAAGGAGGAGAGTAAGATGAAGACTGTGGAGAAACCAACCCAAGTCCTGTAGGCGGATGGGTCTTAGAAGGTGTGGGTATCCCCTTGGCTGCCAACTGCTGGTCCACAAGACGCAGCACATCAAGTTCTGACAGGCTCCTGGTTGATCTAGTGGATACTCCGGATGGGGAGTCAGGTCGATCAATGAACGGGCTATACATCTGACCCGGGAATGGATCTATGGATGGAGAGTATCAGGTCCATTGTGCAAGGTCTGCCGTCACTGAAGTCTCATGTTTTGAGACTGGGATTAAAGGGGTCAAGTCCAGTTTTATCTAAACAAAGCTCGGTGCCGAAGGGGCACTCGGAGCCAAAGCAGGGGGGGGGTTCCAATGTCATATCAGACGTAGGCACCAAAGGTGTGCACTGAGCCGGAGTGGTGACAGGTGCTGAAGTCGTAGCAGGCGTGGTGAGGTCTATTGTCGGTGCTGGAGGCAGAATCAGAGCCAAAGCTGGCACCGATATCGTAGGTTTCGAAGTGCTCAGAGCCAACAAGGATGGTGCCGATGAGGCCAATTTATGCTCCGAGGACAACTATGGAACTTTTAGTTTCAAAGGTTTACCCAGATCATCCAAGGGTGAAAAGGGAACAGAGTGTGGCCTCTTTTTGTCTACAGTAGGAGGGGTTGAGACCTCCATCGCAGAAATGGCCTCTGAAAAGGGAGACTTAAGTAACCCTTTCAGTATCAATTTATTCTTGCGCTCATTCTGTGTGTGTTGACTGAAGCTTTGACAAATGTCACAAGGAGGTTGCACCAAAAGATGGGGCACCCCCAAACAATACACACAATCATCGTGAGTGTCCCTATCAGGCAACTTGCCATTACATGAAGTACAATGCTTAAACCCTGAAGTCCCCTTCTTATACAACATCTTGAAAGAGAGACACAACAGGCTAGCACTTCAAAAACAAAATTGAAATGAGTCTATTTTGGCAATTCAGAGTTCAAAACCACACAGTATTATAGATATACATATAACAGAAACTTACTATTGAAAGGCACTAACAGGTTAGGAAGGAAAGTAGGAATACCAACTATGGTATTGAAGGAATATCACAAGGGTAAGGAGAGAGGGTCGTACCAACAACGGACCTTGAGAGTTTACCAATGGGTAGAAAAAGGAAGAAAAAAGAACAAGATCTAACTCTGATTTAACACAAGAAAGACTAACGCTCAATAAAGGAAGAAATCTCAATGAGTTTTTTACACAAAATATCAAAAAAGCTTTCACTTAAGCTGAGAGCTCAGCTAAAATGTGGCTTTATGGCTACGCAGCAAACAAGATCTGAGGTAACAGGGAGAAGGGCATTCTAGATAGAAGCTTAGCTCGAGAGTTTTTTGTTTGGTGTGAGCTTGGTAATAAACAAAAAATGAACTGGTCGACCAAACAAACGAACACCACCGGCTCACGTCCAGGAAACAGTGTAAGGAACGTAGCTGGAACAGCAGCTCTTGAATACACAATAATCCACCAAAAATCCACCAACGAAGCTAATAAAGCAACTTCTTTATTGCACAATACACTGAGACAAGTACAAACACTAGTTAAGCGCTTTCATCTGCCATTCACAGACTTCATCAGAACTAGTGCATCCACCATTGCAACATATTTAAACAAGACTTGGCGCCAAAAACCACAGAACTTTCTTAAAGACACAATGTATCAAATCTTCACTAGATGTACGTGATCAATATAATACAAATGATTCATGTAATACTTCATACAATAACCCTAGTTAAAATCTTAAAATGTATTAATAGAATTAATACAAAAACACTTATAAAAACACTTATAAAACTTATAAATAATACATATATAAATATTATAAATATTTTGTGAACAACTATACCACTAATTTAATACCAAGAAATCATTGTTAGCAAGTATTGGGACATACTATTACTTAGAATCCATGATCAAAAAAGGTTTAATACTAATATATTCATTAATACCTGGACTCCTAGTAGCATTTGTCAGCATCTGCCATTTACTTTCCTTACATGCTAATCTTGTTTTCCAATCGCCTCCATATAATAAATCCGACTCGATCTATAATAATAAATGAGAATGTATGATGTTCCCCATGTTCATTAATATGTCTATATAGGGCATTTTTATAATCTTTAACCTTGTATCCTATAATAATGTTCGTAAATGCGTTTCTTCAACTTGTGTCTTTAAGAAAGTTCTGTGGTTTTTGGTGCCAAGTCTTGTTTAAATATGTTGCAATGGTGGATGCACTAGTTCTGATGAAGTCTGCGAATGGCAGATGAAAGCACTTAACTAGTGTTTGTACTTGTCTCAGTGTATCGTGCAATAAAGAAGTTGCTTTATTAGCTTCGTTGGTGGATTTTTGGTGGATTATTGTGTATTCAAGAGCTGCTGTTCCAGCTACGTTCCTTACACTGTTTCCTGGACGTGAGCCGGTGGTGTTCGTTTGTTTGAGCTTGGTAATAGGCCAACTCAGTTCCGAGGGCTCGGAACCGAACCCATCAGTGATGAATGCAAAGAAAAAACAAAAAATAAAGCACTAATAAAATAAGTAACAAAGGGCCATAGCTCCTAAGGCAAACCAAAACTTTAATCTGTGAGTGCTTTCGTTCACTCATATTAAATGAACTTCTTCAGACCCTAGAGCTGTGGCCCTTTGCTACTTATTTTATGAATGCAAAGACGAATAACATCATCAGATGATTAGTTAAGGAGGTTTAATGGACAAGGCTTGCAACTCGGACACCCTTCTTCTGGCTGAAGTAATTGTTACCAAGAACAGGGCTTTCCATGAGAGATATTTCATATCGCATGTGGCTGAGGGCTCAAAAGGGGGAAATATAATGTTTGATAAGATGAAATTTTGATCCCAATGGAGCATTGGATGTTTGTATGGAGGCCTTAGCATAATAGTGCCTTTCAAGAAGGCTTTGCAAACTCTATGCGACTGATAGGGTGGTCATTTTCTCCTATGTGAAAATTAGAGATTGCATTTAGTTGAACTTAAATCGAGGGTGCGGCTGCTCTGTCAATGAAGATCTCAGACAAAAATTGTAGCACAGAATGAACTGGTGCTGTAAAGGGATCTACCTTTTTACAGTCTACCCATATAACAAACTTCTTCCATTTGCTTCTGTAAAGCTTCTGAGTAGAAGTTTTATGGGACAATAAAATTATATGCTTGACTGGAGAGGAGAGGGATGGAAACCTGGCAATTAGGGGAACTGTATCACCCAAGCTCTCAGTTTCAGGGTGTCTAGGTTGGGATGAACCATCCCTGACAGGTGTGTCAGAACTTCCAGAACTGGGTCCAGAATCCAGGGTTCGTACCATAAAATGAGGCTGAAGGAAGGGAAACCAGATTTGACGAGGCCAGTAGGGGGCAATTAGGATAATGGTTGTCTCCAACAAACTGGCTCTCTGTAAGAGCTTTGGAATTAGAGGGATTGGAGGAAAGGCATAAATAAGTCCCAGGGGCCACTCGTGAACAAGTGCATCCCTTGGTGACTCCCCCATTGGAGGGATAAGGGCGAAGTAGTTGCTGCATTTGACATTGTTAGGTGAGGCAAAAAGGTCGCAGCAAGGCTGGCCCCTTTTGCAGAAGATCACTTCCGTTACTTTCTGATTGAGGGACCACTCGTATGGCCACAGAATGGTCTGCTGAGCTTGTCTGCAATGACACTGGATTTCCCCGGAATGTGCATTGCTATTAGAAAGAGGTTGAAGGCTACAGCCCAATGCCAGACCCTGTGAGCTACTCGATAAAGTGGGTATGATCTAGTTCCCCCTTGTTTGCTGATATACCAAATTACAGATATGTTGTCCATCTGGATTGCAACTGTTCCTACAGGAAGAGAGTCCTGGAATGCTTGCAACATTAGAGGCACTGCTCTCATCTCTAGGACATTTATATGTAAAGTGAGCCTTGTATCTTGCCAGATGCCTTGAGCTTTCTTCCTGAGAAAAAGCCCCCACCCTACCCTATCTGGGAAGCGTCTGTGGTTACCGTAGTCAGAGGCTGTGGAGGAATAAAGGGATGGCTTAAAGTACTGATTGTGAGTGGATCCACCATTAGAGGTCTTTCTTGCAGGCATTGGTTATCATGATCTTGTAACACAGTGGAAGCTCAAAGATTGACCACTGAGCAAACAGCATCCACTGGAGAACCCTCATGTGGAGGCGAGCTATGGGAATTAGTATGATGGAAGCAGACATTTTTCCAAAGACATAGAGAAAGTACAGTTGTGTACACTTACCATAAATGTAGATGTTCGAGTGTATTCACTGTTGCAGTCATCACAGTTGGGTTATCTGCCTGCAGGTAGCCCTCAGCCGGCCTGAATACCAGACTCTTCAGATTTCTGCGTCGGGTGCTGTCACTTTTTCCTTGACGTCTGGTTGTAAGGGGTATAAAACATGCAGCCGACACCATTACATCAGTTTTTCTTGCCCCAGATGTCAGGTGCCCCCACAACAGGAAGCAATTAAAAGGTATGGTAAACCCCCATCAAAAAGCAAATACACAAGAAAAGATAAATATACCAACAAGAAGGAGAGGTAGAGCCAAGAGAAGTTAGGGGGCTGGAGGGAGGGTAACCAAGACTGCAACAGTGAATACACTTGAACATCTACATTTATGGTAAGTGTACACAACTGTACTATGTTCTTCATGTTTCACTGTTGCAGTCATCACATTTGGGTAGATTCCCAAAGCTAAGGAAGGCAGGAGGAAGTTAAAGAGCATTAGGGCCAGCTATTAATTCCTGCAAGACTGCAGTGGCAAATCCAGCTCTGGATTTAGAAAAGATAGGCAAGTGGTAATGCTTGGTGAAGGTATGTACAGAGCTCCAGGTAGCAGCTTCTAGGATGTCCCTGGTAGGGACCCCTCTGAGGAATGCCGCAGAAGTAGATGCAGCCCTGGTGGAATGTGATTATTATCCCCTGTGGGGTAGGTTTTCCATGGTGCTTGTAGCAGAAATGAATGCAATGGGCTATCCATTTGGAAATGGTTTGCTTTGAAATGGCCTTCCCCCCTCTGCCCCTGCAGCAAAGCTAACTAGCAGCTGTTCAGATTTTCTGATAGGCTTAGTCCTGTCCAAATAGAATCTGTATGTGCACATCCAGAGAGTGCAGTATTCGTTCCCCTTTGTTTTGCGGATTAGGGGAAAAAGTAGGCAAATGAATGGACTGATTTAGGGCCACAGAAGACACCACCTTGGGCATAAAGGAAGGATTAGTCCTGAGGGAAACCCTGTCCGCTTGGAAGATAATGAAGGGTTCCACTGCCATGAGGGCCTGTAATTCAGACACTCTTCTTGCTGACGCGATAGCTACAAGGAAGGCTGTTTTCCAAAAAAAGGAATTTCAACTCTGCTGTAGCAGCTGGTTCAAAGGGAGGAAGAGTGAGCTTTTCCAATACAAAGTTAAGGTTCCAGGCTGGAGTGGGAGCTCTCCTGGGGGTCTTACAATTTTGGCCCCTCTAAAGAATTGCTTTAGCAACGGGTGAGAGAAGAGGGGTGGCTCAGTATTATAATAAGCTGAAATGGCAGAGGCATGAATTTTAACTGACGAGAAGGAAAGGCCATTGTGGATCATTTCTGTTAAGTACTGTAGAATATGAGGTAAGCTGGGCACCATTGTGCCCATCCCCTGAGCCAGGCTCCAGCAACAGTATATTTTCCACTTTTCAACATAGGATTTTCTAGTACTAGGCCTCCTTGCCTCCAGAATGACATCCAGTACCTGCTTACTGAGGAATGCTAGGGAAGAGCTCAAGGAATTAGCCAGGCTGCAAGGTTGAGGGTATGAAGCTGAGGGTGCAGAATCTGGCCCGCCTGCTGGGACAGCATGGAAGGGGTCTGAGGCAGGTGCCATGGTTGTAGAAGTGTCATAATGCGCAAGAGGGGGTACCAGTGCTGGCATGGCCAGTCTGGTGCAATCAGTATTGACCTTGGATTGTCCTGCTTGATCTTTAGCAGAACCTTCGAGAGGAGAAGCAGAGGGGGAAAGGCATAAACTGAGAGGCTTTCCCAGGTAAAGGACAGGGCATCCACTTTCCAAGCTTGGCTGTGGGGAGTTCTTGTGCAGAATTTGTTCAATTGGTAGTTCTGAGGGGAGGCAAACAGATCTACCTCTGGAGTCCCCCATTTGAGCCTCAAGAGGTTGAATATTTTGGTTTCTAGTTTCCATTCGTGTGGGTCCATGAGATTTCTGCTTAAGTTGTCTGCCAATGAATTTAGTTTGCCTGGCAGGAATTGAGCTTGCAGGTGTACTTGGTAGCTCAAGGCTGTGTTCCATAGAGACATGACTAGTCTGCAGAGAGGATATGAGTGGGTTCCCCCCTGCTTGTTTATGTACCACATAACTGTGGTGTGGTCTGTCTTTACCAATAGTTGTCTTGGAAGAATATGGTCTTTGAAGGCTGTCAACATTTTTTTTTTACTGAAATGCAAGTGCATTTGTATCTGGTTCCATTTGCCCTGAATGCACTGCCCTGCCATGTGAGCCCCCCATGCATAGTCTGATGCGTCTGTTGTTAGGGTTTGGGCGGCAAGGGTAGAGTGAAAGGGAGTCCCTTGTTGTGGTAGCAGGCCTCTGCTCACCAAAGGAACTCTGTCTTGATACAAGGAATGACAGAAATCACTGTTTCCAGGTCCTGAGAATGTTGACACCATATGCTTTTTAGATACCATTGGAGTTTCCTCATATGCAGTCTTGCATATGGCATTAGCAGAATGCATGAGGCCATGAACCCCAGGGCTTGCAGAATTTTCCTTGCAGATACCTGGGGTTTTGTGGCTAATAGTTTGAAGTAGGTTGTCAAATAAACTTGTTTCTCTGGAGTGAGGAATGCCATCTGGGAAGTTGTGTTCAAGCTTGCTCCCAGGAATACAATCTGTTGGCAGGGTACTAGGTGATATTTCTTTTTGTTGATGGTCTACCCCAGTGAGGTTAGAAGTTTTTTTATGAATGCCAGGTGTTGTAATAGCAAGTCTTGGCTTTCTGCCTGAATCAGACAGTCGTCCAAGTATGGGTAAATCTGAATATTTCTCTGTCTGCAAAATGCAATGGCTGGAGCTAGACACTTTGTGAATACCCTGGGTGCAGTAGATAAGCCAAAGGGAAGTGCAGAGAACTGATAGTGCATGGGGCCTGCCCTGAAGTGTAGGTATTTTCTGCAAGATTCCCTTATTGGGATGTGCAAGTAAACTTCCTTTAAGTCTAGGGTTGCCAGCCAGGCATCCTTGGCTAGCATGGAAAGAAGCTGTTGCAGAGTTAGCATTATGAATTTTGGAACTACCAGAAAGGTGTTGAGAGTAGAGATGTCCAGGATAGGAAGCCAGTTGTCGTCTTTTCTGGGTACCAGAAAAAGCCTTGAATAAAAACCATGTCCCCTTTATTCTGCTGGGACAGGTTGAATAGACCTGATATTGAGAAGAGAGAGAACCTGCTGTTGGGCCTCTGCCCACTGATTTGGGGGGAGGTCTGGCGAACCATTTGGGGTTGGTAGTGTGTGGAAGTGGAATCTGTATCCTTTGGAAACTATGTTCAAAACCCATTTGTCCTGGGTAATGAATTCCCAGTTTTTTGCATGCAGGGCGTGCTTTCCTCCTAAGGGAGCAGGTAGTTGAGCAGGACTTGGAAGGGTTAAGGTTAAGTCACTGTACCATTTTTCTGTAGGGGGGTGGCTTACTACTCCCTGCTTTGGAAGCGGGAGCCTCCCACTGCTTAGGTCTGTACATGGCCTGAGACTGTAGCCTAGGTGGTCTGCTGTTCCTGGGTTTGGACCGAGAAGGCCTAGAAAAGACTGTTAAGGACCAGTTCTTTGAAGGCCAATGCCTACTGAATCTGGGAGGCTGTACTTGAAGGAAATCTTTAACAGTTTGCATAGATTTAGCTTTTTCCTCCATCCTTTTGAGGACTTTTTTGCTTTGTTGCCAAAAAGGCGGTCTTGGTTGAAGGGAGCATCCAGTAATTTAGCTTTTACATGATCTGGCAAGTTTTGTTCCTTAAGCCAAGCATGCCTTCTAAGTACAGACCCAGTGACAGCAGCCCTGCAAGATGCTTCTAAAGCATCAAAACCACACTGCAAATTATGTTTACCAGCTTGTTCTGCAGAATGCATTAAATCCTGCAATTCTTTGTTTTCAGTACAGTTGGGAATCAACATCATTTTCTGTTTAAGTAGCCCCATAACATGCTGCTGATACTTTAACATATGAAACTGGCAATTTAAAGCCCTAATAGTCAAAGTAGCACAAGTGTATACCTTCTTACCCCATCTGTCTAAGGCTCTAGAATCTCTATCAGAAGGGGGTAGGATTTTTGGCAGCAGTAGCCTTGATGCCTTTTGGTCCTTGTGAAATGGTCTCTGGATCCGCAGAAGGATTCTTGAAGAGGAACTTGTGGGAGTCAGGTACTCTGTAGTACCTGTAAGGTTTTCTGGGAGCTGGAGGTAAAGTGTCTGGGGTAAGGCTAGATTCCAAGAAAGCATCATCTACAATGTCCAGAACAGGAGGGATAGCTAAAGGCCTGTGTTGAGGTAGGAGTAAGAATTCCCCAAGTCTCTTTTTGGACTCAGAGTAATCCTGGCTTTCCCAGCGGAAATGTTCCCTACGAGTGTGCAAGGTTTCACTGAAAGAAAAATCTTCTGGAGGGGAAGCATAGGGAATGGGGAATGGAACCCTCTGCATCAGAATCCTCATAAGTAGATAAGGGTAAATCCTGGTAATCAAAAGGAGCAGAAATGTCAGATTCCTGATCAGAAGTATCAGAAAGAAAATCAGTTCTAAGTCTCTTAGAGGGGGGGGAAGGCTGGCTTCTCCTAATGAAGGTAATAAGGTCTTCAGCCATTCTAAGCATTTTTTTTTAGGCATATAGGACTGAGCCATTGGTTTGGTCGTCGGTTTTCTAGGCGTAGTGCGAGTTTTTGGCCTGGATGAAAATGATGGCATCAGTTTAATATGAAAGTCTGTAGGCATGAATACACCCTCAGAAGCTGGTACCTGCACAGTGGCTCCGGACCCATTCAAGGTAGAGACAGCCGCAGGTTCCAGAGTCGAAGAAGCATCTTGCGACATACCGGACTCCGAATAGGTCTCAGTAGAGGCCTGCGAATCAGAAGTAGCGGGTATCAGGGGCTGCAAAAGCACCTCACTGAGTACCGGCGGACTAGCGACTAGCTTAACAGAAGTGTCGTCGGCAGTTTTGTACGTATGCGGTCTGTGTCTGTCTTTATCCGTACGTTTTATTCAGAAGAGCGGTAGTCGGATGGCTTGACGAAGCCATTTCAGAGTACACAGAATGAGTACGAAAGTAATTAGCTGCAAAAATAGCCCGATGACGAATAGTTCAGGTGTTGAACAAGGCACAAAACCGACAACTAGGGACGTCGTGGTCTGGGCCTAAACAGGGGATGCAGTAAGAATGAAAATCTGTATGAGGTATTTGCTTTCCACAGGTAAGACAATTGTTAACTTTTACTGACATCAGTTAGAGCAAGAAAAAGGATTCCTCAATGGGGTACTTAGCTTTTTTGAAGACTTCGGGTCTGAAACTCGAAAACGAAAATTTCAGGAGTTGGCCGACCGGCACTTGCAAACTGCTTCTGCTTTGGGCACCATGCAGCAAGAAAAACTGATGTAATGGCATCAGCTGCATGTTTTATACCCCCCTGATGACCTGATGTCAAGGAAGAAGTGACAGCACCCGACACAGAAATCCGAAGATTCTGGTATTCAGGCCGGCTGAGGGCTACCTGCAGGCAGATAACCCAAATGTGATGACTGCAACAGTGAAACACGAAGAACATCTGGTCTTGTGGTGGGCTTTGGACTTCTTTATAAGAACTCTAAGATGATGGTGATAGCCTGCCCTGTCTTGTGAAAGACTTGCCATCTGAGTGGTAGTGTTTATTTCTGCTCCTATGAACAGTAAAGGTTTGCGAAGGTGCTAGCACAAATTTATTGTAATTCACGGTAATGCCCAGGGAGGAGCAGAGCTAAAGGACAGAATCTTTTCATTGGAGTAAGTGACGCCTGGTTGGGGCAGTTATGAGCCAATTGTCCAAATATGGAAACACACGGATTCCTTTGCGTCTCAGGTGTGACGCTACCAATGCCATACATTTGGTGAACACTCTGGGGGCCGTAGCGAGACCAAATGGCAGAGCTCAAACTGGAAGTGACTGGCTCCTAGCTGGAAGCGCAAGAAAGTACAGTTTTGTACCTACCATAAATGTAGATGTCCGAGAGGTATGCATCTGCAGTCCTAACAAATGGGTTGTCCTGGCCTCAGGCAGCCCTTCGGTCGGCCGGATTCCAAAGTCTGGGTCTGGCCTCGGCTGGTGTCGCACTTCACCCGACGTCATAGCTGCAGTTCTTCGGGTATAAAGGCATCAGCCGACGCCATTTTCCTCAGTGTTTCTTGCCCCAGATGCCAGATGCCCTCTAGGAAGGCTAAATTTGGATAAATGCAAATGCTTCCAAACATAGAGCAAATAGAAATAAACATGTATGTACATATATACAAACAAATACACCATAATAGATTCCCCCAGCTAGCTACAAGATGGGCAAATACCCTAGGAGTACCACAGAGGGGAAGGAGGGTGGGTAATCCTGACTGCAGATGCATACCTCTTGGACATCTACATTTATGGTAGGTACAAAACTGTACTATGTCCTTCAAGGATGCATCTGCAGTCCTAACAAATGGGTAGAATACCATAGCCAAACTGGGGGAGGAGGCCCTAACAAAATTATGGTGTAGTTAAGATCCCTTGCAACACAGCAGTAGCAAAACCTGCTCGGGATCTGGAGTATAAGGGTAGATTATAATGCTTGGCAAATGTATGCACGGAGCTCCAAGTAGCAGCCTCTAAAATGTCTTTTGTAGCCACTCCTCGTAAAAAAGCTGTAGTAGTGGCTGTAGCCCTTGTGGACTGAGGTCTGATATTTTCTGGAGTTGCCTTTCCATGATAAGAATAACAAAATCTAATGCAATTTCCTATCCATTTAGAGATTGTCTGTTTTGAAATTGCTTTTCCTTCCATTCCTATGGCATATGCTACCAGAAGCTGGTCAGTTTTTCTATTGTTCTTGGTTCTGTCCAGGTAGTAGCGTAATTGCCTATGCACATCCAAGGTATGCAGCAGTCTTTCCCCCTTATTCTGTGGGTTGAGGAAGAATGTAGGTAGGTGGATTGCTTGGTTTAAAGATACCCTGGAGACCACCTTTGGCATAAAGGTAGGATTAGTTCTCATGGACACTCTATCCTGATGGAAGATAAGGAAGGGTTGTACTGCCATTAATGCCTGTAGTTCAGAAACCCTTCTTGCTGAAGTGATTGCAAGCAGGAAGGCAGTTTTCCATGATAAGTACTGCAATTCTGCTGTTGCTGCTGGTTCAAAAGGGGGTAGTGTCAACTTTTCTAGCACAAAGTTCAAGTCCCATGTAGGCAATGGTGGCTTCCTTGGTGGCTTTACATTCTTGATTCCTCTCAGAAACTGTCTGAGTAGAGGATGAGAGAAGACTGGAGGATCCATGTTGTATTCTGCTGAAATAGCTGACACATGAATCTTAATGGAAGAGTAAGACAGGCCATTGTGGAAAAGCTCTGCTAAGTATTCCAGGATGTTAGCTATGTTTACCAGTGCTACATTTTGCCCTTTTGCTGCGCTCCAAAGGAGAAATCTTTTCCATTTCGCTAAGTTTTCCTTGTTGAGGGTCTGCGAGCTTCCAAGATAATGTCTTTAACCCTTTGAGATAAATCTGGGTTATTTTGTCTTATGCAATGCTCCAAGCAGTTAGCTGCAGTGTTTTCAGGTTCGGATGCAGGGTTTTGAAGTTGTTCTGTGTTAGGAGTAAAGGAACCAGGGGTAGAGGCCATGCGGGTTCCCGAGACATACTCCTCAGCAGTGGGTACCAGTGCTGTCTCGGCCAGTCTGGAGCTATCAGGATGATCCTTGGGTGGTCTTCTTTGATCTTCAATAGCACCTTGTGCATCAAAGGAAGAGGTGGGAATGCATATGCTGCCAGGTTTTTCCAACTGAAAGATAGGGAGTCCACCTTCCAAGCAAGTGGGTGGTATGTCCTTGTGCAGAATTTTTTCAATTGGTGATTGTGTGGGGATGCGAATAAGTCTATTTCTGGTAGTCCCCATTTCCTTGTGATGGATTTGAAGATGTCTGGATGCAGCATCCATTCGTGGGCATCCGTGGTAGTCCTGCTTAAGATGTCTGCCAGTATGTTTTGTTTTCCTGGCACAAATATTGCTTTGAGCTGTATGTTTAGCCTTAGGGCCACATTCCAGAGATCCATTGCCATCCGGCACAGAGGGTATGAATGTGTGCCTCCCTGTTTGTTGATATACCACATAACTGTGGTGTTGTCCGTCCTTATCAGCAATTGCCCCTGTTGGAGAAACGGTCTGAATGCTTGAATTGCCAGTTTTACTGCCAGCATCTCTTTTTGGTTTATGTGTAGGTTTAGCTGGTCTTGAGTCCATAAGCCTTGTATGCATTTGTCCAGCATGTGTGCGCCCCAACCGAGGCCTGAGGTGTCTGTGGTGATAGTCTGGCTTGGTTGAGGGCTGTGGAAGGGCAGTCCTTTGTTTAATTGACAGGCCTGAGCCCACCATCGGAATTCTTGCTTCAGGCATGGAATTATTGGAATTTAGGTTTCTAGGCTGTACTTGTGCTGAGACCATAAATTCCTGAGGTACCATTGCAACTTCCTCATATGCAGTCTGGCATGTGGGATCAATATTATGCAGGATGCCATGTAACTCAGGGCTTGCAGGACTTTCCTTGCTGTAAGCTGGTTCTGCGTTGTTAATGCCATGAAGTAGAGTGGAAGATGCTTTTGTTTTTCTGCTGTGAGGGATGCCATTTGATTTGATGTGTCCAGTTCTGCACCCAAGAAAGTTATCCTTTGGGATGGCAACAGCCTTGACTTTTTTAAATTGACTGTGTATCCCAAGGCTTGCAGTAGATGAATGACCCTTTTCAAGTCTTTTATTAATTTGTCTTTGTTGTCCGCTTGTAACAGGCAATCGTCCAGGTAAGGGTAAATTTGAATTCCCTGAAGCCTGCAATGAGCAATTACTGATGCCAGGCATTTCGTGAACACTCTGGGCGCAGTAGATAAGCCAAAAGGCAATGCTGAGAATTGATAATGCTCTGATCCTGCAAGAAATCTGAGGTATCTTCTGCAATTTGGTCGTATGGGGACGTGCAGGTATGCCTCCTTGAGATCTAGAGTTACCAGCCAAGACTCCTTGCCCAGCATGGGAAGAAGCTGCTGTAGAGTCAGCATTTTGAATTTTGGGACAATGAGGTATGTGTTCAAAGCGGACAGGTCTAGAATAGGTCTCCATTGATTTTCCTTCCTTGGCACCAGGAAAAGTCTGGAGTAAAATCCTTGCCCTTGTTCCATAGATGGTACCTTTTCTATAGCTCTCATCCTTTTTAAGTTGTCTATTTGTTCTAGAGCGTTTGCCATTTGATTTGGAGGTAGGTTTGGCATTCCTCTCTTCCTTGGTAGAGTATGGAAGTGAAACCTGTAGCCTTTGTCTATTGTCTGTAAAATCCATTTGTCTCCTGTAATGCAATGCCAGTTTACTGAAAATAAGGCTAGCTTTCCGCCTAAGGGTGCTTCTAGTTGTTCCCTGGTAGGCGGCTTCAGAGCCAAGTCACTGTGATTGTCCTGTGGAAGTGGTAGTGGCTGGGTCTGCAGCAGTACTTCGCTGGTTGTTAGGCTGCCACTGACGTCCCCTGTAGGCACCTCTGGATTGACCTCTGCCTCTTGTGCGCCTATTCCTGCCTCTCTGTGCTCTGTTGGTGTCTGGAAAGGACCAATTCTTGGAAGGCCAGTTCCTGCTAAACCTTGGAGGCTGGACCTGTAAGAAATCCTTGACTGTCTGGATAGATTTTGCTTTCTCTTCCACTTTCTTCAGCACTTGCTGTGCAGGAGAGCCAAACAAATTGTGTTTATCCATGGGGGCATCTAGGAGCTTTGATTTTACATGGTTTAGTAAGGACTGCTCTTTTAACCATGCATGCCTTCTGATCACTGTACCAGTCATAGCTGATCTAAAGGAGGCCTCCAGTGCATCATAGCCGCATTTTAAGGAATGATTACTGACCTGCTGTATGTTATGTACCATTTCCTGAAGTGACTTTCTGTCTAAAGGATCAGGTGAGGACAGCTTTTTAGATAACTGATCTAACATAAATTCCTGATACTGAACCATGTGGAATTGACAGTTTAAGGCCCTAGCCGAAAGAGTAGCAGAAGTATAAACTTTTTTACCCCATCTCTCCAAGGCCCTAGATTCCCTTTCAGAGGGGAGTGGGTTTTTGGCAGAGGTAGCTGCTACAGCCTTGGGGCCCTGAGAAATAGTTTCAGGCTCTGCAAAAGGAGCCTTATACAAGTGATTATGTGTGTCCGGAACCCTGTAGTATCTGTCGGGCTTAGCAGGGGCCAGAGGGAGTGAATCAGGAGCAGTACAAGCATCATCAAATGCATCATCCACAACTGTAAGTACTGGAGGAATGGCTAAAGGCCTATGCTGTGGCAAATGCAAAAAAGTCCTAAGCCTTTTCCTAGAGTCTGAGAAATCCTTGCCCTGTCATTGAAATTGTTCCCTCATAGCATGCAAGGTTTCCTCAAAAGAAAATTCCTCAGGAGGAGAAGCAGAAGGAATGGAGTCCTCTGCATCAGAGTCCTCATATGGAGAATAAGGGCCCTCAGGGGGGTTTGTATTTTCTGATTCATCTGAGGAGTAATCAGTAGAAAATGGCTCAGGGGGTTCTGCTCTAGGCCTCTTCTCTGGAGGGGGTTGAGAGGCCCTATCAGGGTGAGACTGGGATCCCCTGATCAAAGAAATGAGATCCTCTGCTAGACTAAGCATTTGAGTACTAGAGCTAGGCCTGTGAGAGGGGGCTTTAGTAGGCAAGGCCTTGGAAGTTTTAGCTGCTTTAGCCCTGGCAAAGGCCTTAATTGACATGGATGCAGGGGGCCTAGCAGCTCCACGTGCAGGAGTAGATACACCTAGGGGAATAGTATCTGATAATTCCTGAGAAACTGTAAGAGCAGGAGGAATTTCAGTAGCAGATTCAGCCATGCTGGAAGAGGCCTCGGTAGTAGGAGGCATGCTTTCGGCCGAAGGAAGAACCGCAGAGTCGGTTTCAGCCGAAACCGAGACACTCACGGTTGGCTTAACCGCGGTTTCGGCCGAAACCGCGGACCGCGAGTGTCGGTCCTTTTCCTTACGCTTTTTAGCTAAATGTGAAGTCGGAGTCTCCGACGGCATGATATAAGCAAAAGCGGAGCCGAAAAACTCCTCTGCAAACTCCGACCGACGTCTAAGCGTTCGTCGGTTGAAGGAAGCACAGGCTAAACAAGCTGCTACGTCGTGGTATGGGCCTAAACAAGGTAGGCAGTAAGAGTGGAAGTCTTTATGAGGTATTTGTTTCCCACAAGTTAAACAGTTATTCACTTTTTCT
This sequence comes from Protopterus annectens, assembly GCF_019279795.1. NCBI lineage: Eukaryota > Metazoa > Chordata > Ceratodontiformes > Protopteridae > Protopterus > Protopterus annectens. The sequence continues at coordinate 995,906,954 of NC_056734.1, read as the reverse complement.
GACATCGGCTGAGGCAAGAAAGAGTCCCCAACAGGGTACTTAGCTTTTTAGAAGTCTTCGGTAGTAGTAATCTCTGGATCTGACCGACCGGCACTTGCGAACAGCTTCTGCTTGAGCCACGGCAAGAAAGACTGAGGAAAATGGCATCGGCTGATGCCTTTATACCCGAAGAACTGCAGCTATGACGTCGGGTGAAGTGCGACACCAGCCGAGGCCAGACCCAGACTTTGGAATCCGGCCGACCGAAGGGCTGCCTGAGGCCAGGACAACCCATTTGTTAGGACTGCAGATGCATCCTTGAAGGACATCCTCCTGGACCGCCTGTCCATTAGAATATGGTAGTACGCATCCTGAAGGTCTACAGAGCATATCCAGTTGTCTTTTTCCAAGAAAGGAAGTATCGAATGCAGGGTTACCATCCGGAACTCGGTCTTCTTTATTGATTTGTTCAAATTGCTGAGATCCAGGATGGGCCTCTAGTCCCATGTTCATTTTGGAACTAAAAGGAATTTTGAGTAAGTTCCGGATCCTCTCTGGGCTGCGGGGATGTCTTGGATAACTCTTTTTGCTAGCAACTTTTGGATTTCTATAGTTATAGCTTGCTCCTTTTGACTGGGTGGAATATCTGGAACCACTTTGTTTCTGGGGATAGGAAGGGAGATGGTGATGATGTAATCTCTGGATATTATGTCCTGCACCCATGTGTCATTTATCTTTAGCCAGGTTTCTTGGTACAGGGACAATCGCCCCCAACTGTCTCCAGAGAGAAGCAATCAGGCAATCCTTCAGGAGCACTGGAAGGGTCTCCCAAAGAAAGACTCTTTGGAACCTTGGCTTTGCAGGTCCCCCTTGCAGTGACAGTGGTGTCTTCCGTTACTGTTCCCCCCCCCCTCTGCCTCTGGAGGACCTTTCATCTTGTGTGTCTTGGTAAGAACTCTTGAGATATTCTGAACCACATCTTCCCACTACCATTTTGACCCTTGGGAAAAGGTCTAGTAGGAGTGGAGAAACACATTCCAATGGCAGACAAGGTCTTACCCTCTTGTTCACACCTGATGAGAGTTTCCTTCACTTTTGGCCCAAAAAGGGATGAGCCATTGAAAGGGACGTTAATGAAGGAAGACATGAAGGGCTCCACAAAATCACAAAGATGCAGCCAGGCCTACCAGCTATGAGAGATACCTGAGCCTGCTGCCCTACTCACTCCATCATTAGCATAAGGAAGATGGATAGAGGTACTTGTCTCAGAGAGAGTTCCTTTCTAGTGGCCACCACCACGACCATGGCATCAACACCTACACCTTTTGTAAGAAAACCCTTTTCTTTTGGGGCAGTGATACATTTATTTGGCCTCCTAGGAGTGGGGTCTGTGGTGCCTGGGTCTCCCACGCCTTTCGCAAGATTAATTCCACAAGCCCGTCAAAAGGAGGAGCCACCCAAGAAGTTGATGGGTGAGACGCAAAGGCCCTCAAGGAAGACTGACTCCTCAGCCGAAGGGGTGGATGACTGCCAATCACCTCTCGGTTTTAATAGTTCCAGGATGTCTCCAAAAGAGACATCATCAGGAGGTGATCGTGGGGACCCTTCTGCTTCATCGAGGTTGGTGTTAGATGTGACAGACTCTTCCAGTGAGTCCAGATGCTTCCGCTTGCATATCCTCTTCCAAGAGACCTCTTCAGTGGGATACTCTGGAGAGGTTTCAGAAGAGGGGGCAGTACCCTGGGGTATAACCTGAGGCCTAACATCTCTGCGGACCTGTGGAGAGGGCTTGTGAGAAGACAAAGACACCTCACCTGAAGAGGAAGAACTGATAAAGATTGTGGCCTACACTCTGAAGAAGTCAAAGCCCTCCTCAGTAATTCTGATTTCTGTCATCCCATCACTAAAGAGCGCTTTGAGTTTAATATTCTTGCAGACTACAATACCCATTTTGTAGTTTAGCTTGCACAGCATACAGTCTGTACCTCTTTATATGTTGGGAAGACGGCTCACTCATTTCATGAGTGTATAAGGGAGCATTTGAATGCTATCAGAAATAAAGACGCTGAAAGAAGTGCTTTAGGTAAGCATGCTCTAGATAAAAGGTCAAACCATTGTTTTGGCTTCATGGTCATCAGTACAATGCAAATTAATCCACGTCTGGGTGACCTTAACAATCTTTTGGAACAATGGGAGTCTAAGTGGATTGTTAGATTACACCCAAATAAGCCCCCAGGGCTTAATGCCAATGTTCCCCTCAAACCTTATTTATTAGCATGTCCATTGAAATAAATAAGTACAAAATTATTTATTATTCATTTTAAGTTTTTGATTTTAGGTTTTATGTTCATGTTTATTTTATTAATGCATTACAAATTATAATTATTTTGAATTTTATGACTTGTAGGATATGTTTTTAAGTAGTGTTTTTATTCACTCACTTATGATGTCTCAAACATGAATGGATGTCAGAGATGATGTGATTGATGATGTATTTTTTTATTTTTTTATTTATTTTACATTTGTTGACCGGGCTAGTCTAGCTGGATACATGTCCATTTTCAGTAGAGGCCCGAGGAGTTAAGCTCCAGAGTTTAAGAAGAAGTACATTTGCGATATTACAAGAAAGTAAGGGTAACAATATGCAAAGAGTACACACAAATTGAGCCAAAAAATTACAAGCAAGGTTATACAGTTAACATCATAAAAAAAATTTACATTTTAAAAATATATATATATTTTTTTTTTTTTTTGAGGGGGAGGTTGGAAAAGGGAGAGTGAGTAAGATAAGAGGGGGGTAGGGTTTCATGATGAAGGGATTTGTCTGATGGCATAGAGTGATTAGTCAGGATTAGTGCAGGGGCACATCCATTGAGATTTGAGGTGGAGTTTAATTTTCTTTTTGAAGAGAGATTTAGAGGAATAGTGGTAAGTTCAGAGGGAGCAGGTTCCAATGTTTTCCAACAGTGTTGGAAAAGAGGGAGTCACCAGCTTTGTTGTTTGATTTATCAATATTTACAAGTAGTTTGTGTGCAGAAATTAGGGATTTTAGGTTATGGTAGGGGTGGATAAGGGTAGATAGTATAGGTGTTTTGTCAGGTTGATGCAGAATTTGATGGGCAATGGTTAATTGATTGATTTTAAGCTGGTGCTGAAATTCAAGCCAGCCTAGTAGTTTTAGATTGATACAATGGTGGGTTTTGAATGGGTTGCCTGTAGCAAATCTTGCTATATTGTGGTAAGAGTTCTCTAATTTCAGAAGATTTTTTGATAGGTTTGTAAATATGGGGGAGGCAGAGAGGAGGGGAGAGATAAGGTGGGTTTGAGCAATAGTAATTCTAGAGTCTGGAGTGAGGAAAGGTTTGATTCGGTAGAGAGCCTATTTTTTTGTTAGTATTTTTCAAGGTGTTGTTTATATGTGTATCAAAGTTAAGGTTGTTATCTATGGTAATTCCTAACAGTTTAGTCGTGAGGTCTTGAGATATAGGTGTGCCATTTTTAGATGTTATTGTAAAGTCTATAGGAGGAGATTTACTGGAGGGTGTAAAGAGGAGGAGTTTGGTTTTTTTGGGGTTAAGTAGGAGACAGCGTTGGGAAAACCATTCTTCAACGGAGTTAAATATGTGTTGTGTAAGGGAGTGAAGATTAGGTACTGTTGTGGCTGAGCAAATGAGTGTGGAATCATCTGCATATTGAATGCATGTAGCTTGTGGAACTATTTGGTGTAGGTCATTGATAAACAAAGAAAACAGAAGGGGACCTAATATAGACCCTTGGGGAACACCAATGGTAACAGGAAGCTGTGAAGATAGGGTGGATTTCCAGAGAACTGCTTGGTGTCGGTCGTTTAAGTAGGATTTGAACCAGTTAATGGGTTGGGTGTCTAGTGACATAGATTGGAGGATATTTATGAGTATTTGGTGGTTTACCATGTCAAACGCTTTTGACAGGTCTAGGAAGAGAGCTGAGGAAAGTGTGTTGTGGTTACGATTTTTGTTGATGATGTCTGTAAAGGAGAGGAGGGCAGTGGTGGTACTATGGGATGGTCTGAAGCCATGCTGGGTATTAGAAAGTAAGTTGTATTTGAGAAGATGGTTTAGCAGTTGCTTGTGTATACATCTTTCCATGATTTTTGATAAGGGAGAGAGTAGGGCTATAGGGCGGTAGTTTGAGAATTCAGTAGAATTTCCACCCTTGTGAAGAGGGATGATATGAGATATTTTCCAAAGTTTTGGGACATATCCCTCTGTGATGGTTCTGTTTACGAGTATGGCAATTGGGTAGGCTATGGAACTGTCTGCTAATTGCAAGTATTCTGCGGGTAGTAAGTCAGCAGAGTGGGGTACAAGGTTTGAGTTTTTTGATAAGTGAGAGTATGTAGGCTGTGGGGACAGGTTGGAAGAGAAAAGGGGGAGGTGGCTTTAAGTCATATTTAGATGTAACTGTGTCATTTGTAGAGAGTTGACTAGCCAGCGTATGAATTGTGTCTGTAAAGAAGGAATGAAAGTCGTTGGCAATTTGGTTGTGGTTCGTTGTCTCAGAGCCTTGTGGGTTGGGTGTGGTAAGTTTACTAGGCTGTAGTAGTTCATTTATATTGGCCCAGAATTTTTGTGGGCAATTTTTGCGAGTTTGCTGAGATTTTAGGTAATAGCTTTTCTTATCGGTCATTATGTTTTTTTTGGTCTGATTTCGTAGTAGTTTGTAGTGTTGGTAGTCTGTTGGGTTCTTTGTAGAGCGGGATTTGTTCCAGATCTTGTTTCTGAGTTGGATTTTCTGCTTTGTTTCTATTGAGAGCCATGGGGCAGAATTTGGTTTTAATTCTAATAGATCGAGTGGGAGCGTGATGGTTAAGTATAGTTAGGAATTTTGCATTAAAGTAGTCTACAGCTTCATCTAGGGGAAGGTATTTCAAGGGTGACCAGTTACAAGCATAAAGTTCATTTCTAAAGAGTTCCAAATTCAATTTCTTTTTGGTTCTGAGTGTTCTAGTTATGCTTTGGGTAGGGGGGTTAGTTTTGTGCCTGATAATGTAGGTAAGTAAGTGATCACTTATATCTTCAGGGATGGTTCCTGTTTCATAAATATGGGGCTGATTGTTGGTGAGTATCCAATCTAGGATGCTTTCTTTATTGTTGGCTTTATTTATTCTAGTGGTGGAGGTGATTGTTTGGGTAAACCCATAAAGGTTAATGTGGCTAGTAGGAGTTTGTTACAGCAAGCTTGCCAATCAATGTTTAGGTAAGCCTAAGATGAATGTTTCTTGGGGTAAGTTTAGGGATAGCCAGCATAGGATGTTTTCGATGGTGGAAATGTTATTTCCAGGGGGGATATAGATGCATATGATAAAGATAGATTTGACTGAGTTAAGTTTCAGTTTGGTGATCAGAATTTCTGCATTAGAGTCCTGAGGGGGGGTTTGTTGGAAAGTGGTTATTTGAAGGCTAGATTTAGATAGGATGGCTACTCCACCTCCTTTTTTCTCCGCCCTGTCTAGGCGTAGGATGTTATAGCCAGGAGGGGTGATTTCAGTGTCTTTTGTAGAAGGTTTAAGCCAGGTTTCAGTTAGGCAGATTATGTCGAAGGAGTAGTGTTGTAAGAGAGCATGCAGTTGTGTTATTTTGTTGTTAACACTACGTATGTTGAGGTTTGCTATAGAGAGTGAGTTGTGATTATTTGGTAGAGGACTAGTATTTGGGACTTGATTAAAGTTCTGATTATTAGTGTAGCTAATAGGACCTGGGTTTGGGTGAATATCTCCATCTTTAAGGGGACAGAGAAGGGTTTGAGAAGAAAGGTTTGTAAATTTGCTATGGGGCAGATGTAGTCTTTTGGATTTTGTTTGGTATATTTTAAGTGGGTAATTCTATGGTATTTCGTAAAAGGTAGTTAGGTGTAGAAGTGATGTTGATATGTTGGTTATGGAATGTAGGAAGAGCTGCAGTAGTATGTTTAGAGGGGTTGGGAAAGTGTGCTAGTAGATGGTATTCGTATGAGGTAAGAAGAAGTGATATTGTTAAAGTTGGAAATATTGATAGTAAGAGTAAGGTATGTGTTATGGATATGGTGGGGTGCTTATACATTGTGGTATTGATTATTATGCTGTAGATCGTTGTATAAGTGTAGTGATGCTGTAATGCAGGATAAGGTGAAAGGAAGAAGTGGACTGGGAATGTTATGAACAGTAGAGAGGCTGTAGGTGTGGGGGTTACTATTGGATATGAGCCAGGGAGAGGCTGTTTAGTTGAGAAATAAAATAACAAGTGGAGGGAAAGGAGTGGATAGGTTACAGCTGGTTGGATTTAATTGGATGAGAGGTGAGGGGTGTGGTTAAATTGCTTGGAGAAATGGAGGGAAAAGAGTAGAGTGGTTCAGGTGATAAGATTCTATTGGCAGAAAAAGGTAGGGGTGTGGTTTGCTAGGTATAAATGTAGAGGGTGTGGGGGTGGGTGGGAATTGGGGGTAGGGTAGGGGCGGAGTGAGCCATGAGGCTTAATGGAGCGGGTTGAGACAATGGAGAAGATATTCAGCAGTAGACAATCAGTAGAAATTCAGCAGTAGACAATCAGTAGAAATAGGTAGCTGCAGGTTGCAAGGCAGTAGGTGAGTGGAAAGGTGTAGGATGGAGAGTAGATCTAGGGAGAAAGAATAGGAAGGCAGGATAGAGTAGAAAGGCAATAGGTGAGAAGGATTAGGAACTGGCAAGAGGCATAATCAGTATATACAGTTTACAAGGTGGTAAAGGGGGAGATGGAGTAATAGATGGATATAAGAGGAGTGCATTCTAGTGGGCAGGACAGGAGTTGTAGATGAAACTAAAGGGGAGCTGGAAAGTATAGGTAAGTGGAGAGAGAGAAGAGAAGATAAAGAAAATTATAAGGAGAGTGTGTGAGGGTAAGTGAAGGTTGAGGAGGTTAGGTAGGTAGATATGGAAGAAGGGGTAAGGCAGCTGGCTGCTTAGGTTTAGTGCTATCTTTAGGGCCCTGTAGTGGTACTAAAATAGAGGTCTGGTTTTAAGAAGTAGATTTAGTCCAGTACATACTTATTTCAAATCTTGAAGGAGGGTTCAGAACAAAGGACGCTGGATGTTGAGGCTACTGGAGATGGATAGGGCTCTTTTGGCACCAGGAAAGCAGTGGATTAAGTTAAGAGCAGGTCAGGAGGAGTTATTTCAAATCTTGAAGGAGGGTTCAGAACAAAGGACGCTGGATGTTGAGGCTACTGGAGATGGATAGGGCTCTTTTGGCACCAGGAAAGCAGTGGATTAAGTTAAGAGCAGGTCAGGAGGAGTTATTTCAAATCTTGAAGGAGGGTTCAGAAAAAAGGACGCTGGATGTTGAGGCTACTGGAGATGGATAGGGCTCTTTTGGCACCAGGAAAGCAGTGGATTAAGTTAAGAGCAGGTCAGGAGGAGTTATTTCAAATCTTGAAGGAGGGTTCAGAACAAAGGACGCTGGATGTTGAGGCTACTGGAGATGGATAGGGCTCTTTTGGCACCAGGAAAGCAGTGGATTAAGTTAAGAGCAGGTCAGGAGGAGTTATTTCAAATCTTGAAGGAGGGTTCAGAACAAAGGACGCTGGATGTTGAGGCTACTGGAGATGGATAGGGCTCTTTTGGCACCAGGAAAGCAGTGGATTAAGTTAAGAGCAGGTCAGGAGGAGTTATTTCAAATCTTGAAGGAGGGTTCAGAACAAAGGACGCTGGATGTTGAGGCTACTGGAGATGGATAGGGCTCTTTTGGCACCAGGAAAGAAGTGGATTAAGTTAAGAGCAGGTCAGGAGGAGTTATTTCAAATCTTGAAGGAGGGTTCAGAACAAAGGACGCTGGATGTTGAGGCTACTGGAGATGGATAGGGCTCTTTTGGCACCAGGAAAGCAGTGGATTAAGTTAAGAGCAGGTCAGGAGGAGCAGGGCAAAAGACGCTGGGGGCAGAGCAGTCAGCAGCTAGAGACCCACAGATGGGAAACTCAATATCTAAGAAGGATTCTTATTTAAGGTTCTGTTGGTATTCTTATTTAAGGTTCTGTTCTTTGGTTTTAAATGGTCTGATGAAGCACCACTGAATGGGTGTGAAAGCGCTTACCAATTAAAAAGTGTGTTTATGAATTACCTGCCTTGTTTCGTCCTATATACACTTTATCATTTTTTGTATAACATACTTTTTCATACGAGTATGACAATTAATAGCCCAAAAAGCCTGTTTGCCTAAATGTTCCATAGCCCTACTGCCCATGTCTGAAGGAAGTAGTTTAGTAGACAGCAAAACTTTAGAAGGTTTGTCAAAAGAGAAGACAATAAAGAAGGCTCAGTAGAAGGGCGTTTGTACAAAAACTTACAATCAGGCACTTTGTAAAATCTAGGTTTCTAAGGGGAGGAGTTTGAGAGTCAGAGGCCACAGAGGATGCTGAAAAGGTATCTAAAAGGATAGCCAAGACAGGAGGCACAGCAGACTTCCAAGATGGCTGCACATCCTACCAGAAGAAGGAGTTGATTCTAACCTCTAGTAACAACTTAACTCTACCTCTGCCAGTGTGAAAACAGAAACTCAACAAAGACAAGTAGACTTTTGTGTTTATGGCTAAACGTCAGTAACTGGCTAGTAGCTGTACTGTCTGGATGCCAGGATAAAAGAAATACAGAGTACTGGGAAAAATCAGCTACAAAAAGTGAGGAAGAAACACTGACTGGGAAAAGTTCTGCAGCTGTTTAGCCAAAAGCAATACAACCTCCAGGCATGACTTCTAGTAACCTAGGAAAATATTAGACAACTGCATGGAAACTTGTTTAAAATAAACGAAACACTAATGTAGTATATCAACACAAACAACAAAAGCCTGGAAAAAAATGGAAGAAGCTTTAAAAAGATAATCAGATGAGTTGTTAAACCTGCAAAAAATGAGATGTTGAAATGAAGAAAAGGCTAGATAAGAGACTGCTTAGGAAGAGATGTTTAAAAAAATAATACAATTAGAGGACAGAGCATGTAGGGAAAACCTGAGATTTTCAGCTATATCAGAAATGCTGGAAGGAACAGACTGCATTAATTTTATGAAAGGGAAAATAAGCAACTGGACTGGTATTCCACAGCAGGAGCTGTTAGCTGAAATGGCACATAGAGTGTATGCTCCAAACCTGGCTATGAGAAAGCAACTAGGACCTTCAATAGTTAAGATGCAATCCTACTAGAAGGAGGAGTTGATTCTGACAAAACTGCGGCAGAAAGACACTATACTAAAAGTGGGAGATAGCAGAGTGTATGTGGAGAATGATTACTCATTGTACACAAGGCAGAAGAGGAGTAAATTCATTCCACTATTCAGGGAATGTTGAGACACAGGTGTGAGATTCAAACTGCTGCACCCAGCTGTCTTCAAGGTATTCTTCCCTGGACAGACAAAATCATTTTTTGATGAGTACAAGCTAATGAGGAAATACAAAAGTTTGTTCAACAAAAAGTGAGCTGTGAAACAGAAGGAGATTATTAGTTTTGTTCTTCTAGTAATAAAGACCACAAAGACTGTACCTGTGAAACCTCTTCCACTGTTTCAACAGAAAATGTTGCAGAGAAGTAAGGGAGCATGAGAGTCAACTAGAAGAATTGAGAGCAGGTTGGAAATGAAGCAGAGACAGGATATGGGAGATGGAAATGAACAGTAATAAAACCAGTAACAATGTGGGATTACAATGCAATAATTATATTTGTGAAATAAGACAGAACAAGAAAATCTGGAAATATTAGACTTTTTCAGAATTTGTTGAACTTGTGGGGGACTCTATGCCCTACTTCATGTCATTAATGTCTGGAAAAATGCTTTGCAGAGTGGAAGAGATGGCAGAAAGCTGACTGTAAGAAAAGAAGACATTTTTCTTAACAGTGCTATTTTTGTGGTATATGGTTTTCTTTGCATGCTATAAAGTTAGGTTTTCTTAGTTATTTTAAGTGTAATGAGGATTGCAAATAGGTACTGCTGTTCTTTTTTTCTTTCCTTCTCTCTTTTATCTTCTTCAGTTTTAAGAAATGCAGGCACTGCAATGGAAAAAAAACTGGTTAAAAAAGCAAGACAAAATAAAAATGAATGTACTTTTCCTCATTCTTGCATGGGGGAATGACTGGATTAAGGGCCTTAGACTGATTTATTAACAAGTTTTAAAAAAATACATAAATGAAAAAGAATATTCAATATTATGAGTTTTTTCTAGCAAATGAATGCCTGCTTACTAGCAATTCTCTATCTGGCCCTCATGTCTCCATAGAAAGAATCTGATAATGAGACGGACGGTCTGGTTCTCATGTCTCCATGGAGGCAATTTGATAAAGAGAAATTGGTGGAAAGTGACTGTCTGAGGGGAAAAAAGAAAAGAGAAACTGGCTAGGAGATAACATTCTCTGAAAACATTTAGGGGGTTTTCCCAGCTGGGAGAGATATAAAGATGAAACAAAGCCAGTTAGCACTTAGTAGAAGTGCAACCTGCACCATGTGTTTCAGCATGGATAACCTTTCATTTATGTTAACTCAAGTCTGTCACTGTGGCTGTCAGTTTGAGACATTTGCTCCTATTAGGAGGGTAAAACTTTACATGTACCTAGTTTTGTGTTTTAATATTAAATTAACAGGTTTTAGGTGGGTATTGGGGGTTTGTTTGGTTTTCTTTTTTGTTTGGGGTCTTTAAAACAGAAAGTTTTATAAGATGTGACATAGGCTCAAGTGGATATGACAAGAAACAACTATATGAAAGTTTAACCTGCCAAACAATGTATGCATGTAACACAAAAGCTGGAACTAAACATTTAACAAAAAAAACTGTTATACATAAAATATGGGAATAACTTTTTAATGCAATGATGCCTTCTGTAATGTCTTTAAATATCAATGGTCTCACAGATAAATGTAAAGAATAAAAATAGTGAACTATATTAAACAATGTAGAGTGCAAATACTCATGTTACAGCAGACATACTTGGAAAGAACTGAAGATGTGAATTTGATAAAGAAGGTTTTCAGGATGGTTATTCAGCAGAATATCTGGAACAAAGGAAAAGAGCAGTACTTATTTTGTTATCTTCTTCTATTCACTATTGGAGGTCCTCTTGCAATTAATGTAATAATGGCAGATTTGTAGTGCTAAGGGGCTACTGGCAGGGAGGGGGATTACACTGGCATGTATTTATATTCCATCTAAAACTGCTATAATGAAGCTTAAGAAAATGCTGGGATAAATAATCAGTTTTCAACAAGGAAGATTACTTATAGGTGGTGACTGGAATTTGATTTGTAGCAGTGAAGATATGTCTGGGGGTAGATTTTTGAAAAACATTATGAAAATATTTGGCATGGAAAATGTGAAATCAGTAATAGGAGTTGAGAGTGAAGTTACATATTATTCCCCAAGATATAAAACTGGGCTAGGCTAGACAGAAATAACATTTCACAGGAATATGTGCATTTAACTGAAGGTCTTGATACATACCCAATAACTATTTCAGATTATGTGCCAATAATAATTAAAATAAAAGCACAGGGTAATGAAATAAAAATGAAACACTGGCACTTTACCCCCTATCTGTTGAAAACAGAAGAATTTAAGGAATGGGTAGTGGCAGTTATTCAGGAGCTATTACAGAAGATAGACATTTCTTCTGAAAATATAGCTAGAGACTGAGATAAAATTAAGGTAGAGTTTAAAAACAGGGTGGAAATAAAAGAAAGGGAGCCATGGTTAAGAAGTAACAATTATTATTTAAAGGACTGAAAAATGTTAAACTACTGCAGAATAGGGGGATCTCACAGAACAAGAAGGGGATCAATCGCAGAATGCAACCTTTTTTTTTACAACACTAGAGCACAAAAACTTTTAGCACGACTCAGTCAACAGAAAGTAGAAATGGCTGTCACTAAGCATAGGGAGTCTTTGACAAGGAAGTTAACAACAGATCCTTTAAAGATATTAGAAATATTTTGGAAATATTCTGAAAATCTGTATAAAGCAGAGAAATATGGAAATAAAAAAAAGGATACAAATGGAAATGTTTATGGAAGAATTAAATATGCCAAGGTTAGAGGCAGATGAGGCTCAATTACTAATGGTTAGGACAGGAGGAGATGAGATAAAAATTGTGATGTATAACTAATCTACAGGACAGTCCCCAGGAATAGATGGTATTCCAGTGGAATCTTGGAAGCTAGGAGGGAAAAAACTGATAAAGGTCTGGAAGGGTTTGTTTAACAGTATTTTAAGAGGAGGAGTGCCAACAGCAGTGGTAGCCGTCATACCTAAAGAGGGTAAAGATCCATCAGATCCAGCTTCATAAGGGCCCATTTCCATATTAAGCCATGATTATAAGGGTCTATATTACATGAACGATCAAAATGTCGAGTACAACATACTCGACACACTTTGATCGAACGTTCATGTAATCGGAGACTCCAAATGTTGAAATTTGGAGTTCCGAAATATTTTGGTCGGCCTTACTAGTGAGTGTAGCATGTGACGTAAACACGTTACACTGTTCGGAATGGCTATGTAAGAGGCTTTCTTTAATATACCAACTCTGAGATTGCTGTACATTGGGGAAAAGGCAATTTCCCGGTAATTGCTTGTGTAAGAAGTCACTTTGGTATATTTAGTTAGGTGTGTGTGTGTGGGGGGGGGGTAAAGCCCCCCACTTTCTTTTAAAAGTATGTGTTTTTGTAGGTGTGTAAGTATTTGAATGATGTGAGTGTGTAGGGGTTTGTATGGATTGGTTGTATGTGTGTGTGTATGTTAGTATAGGGAAGGTGTGGGACAAACAAAATCTTTCGATTTTGTATTTTTCAGGGTTTGTAGGTTTCGATTACATGAACGAGCGATCAAAGTGTGTTGAGTATGTTGTACTTGACATTCTGATCATTCGTTCATGTAATATAGACCCAATTATAAAGTGTTCATGTCTATAATGGCCAAAAGAATGGCAAACATAATGCCAAAATTGAGAGATAAGGATCAATGTGGTTTTGTGGAGGGGTGGCAACTATTTGACAACATCAATGGAACACTGATGATCCGCAGGGAAGCAGAATGTAAAAAAATACCATTGTCGTCAATGGGTCTTGATGAAGAGAAAGAATTTGACGGAGTACACTGGGCCTTTATGAGCAGGGCAATGGAAGCATTTGCATTTCCTGAAAAAAATATAAGGTTGATTAGGAGGATATATGAGGGATTGGAGGTGAAAATTTAAGCTGGTGGGGTCCTTTCTGATAATTTCTGCATGAGCAGAGGAACCAAGCAGGGATGTTCTCTTTCCCCTCTGTTATTTGCATTCTATTTAGAATCACTGGCAAAGAAAACAAGGGACTCAGAAATTAAAGGATATAACTGGTATGGTATTCAAGAAAAAGTGACTCTGTTCGCAGATATTATTTTATACCTAAGAAAACCAGCATTGTGGAACATTTTGAGACAGTTTCAAATCTTTTCAGGATACACAGTTAATGAAGCTAAAACAAAGGCAGTGGTGGTAAATTATGTACCCACATATGAATTAATTGAGCAATATCCATATTTATGGGGATATGACAAAATGAAGTATTTCAGAGTATGGATTAAAAATGATTCTGGTGTGGCAGCTAAGGATCTATGGGAAGAGACTAAACAAAAGATAATACAAAAACTGAGAAAATAGAAGCTTTGTTATATGGATATGAATAGTAAGATACAAGCAACTAAAATGTTTTTGGTCATTTTAGTCTTATACACAGGTCAGGCATATTTTTATCAACCACAGTTGAAGTTGTGGATAGTAATAAGAGCTGAAGGACTTTATCTGGGAGGGGAAGACGGCAAGAGTCAAGTGGGATAAGATGATTCTTCCAATAGAACAGGGCAGATTGGGATAACCTAATTTGAAGGGGGTATTTCACAGCTACAAAGTTAAGGCTCCTATACATAGCACAAGCAAAAAACTATAATTCAAAGTGTAAAAGGATGATGCTGAAACAGGGTGGAAAGCTCAAGAAACAAGAAGAGACTGGGATTTTGGATGCAGGCCTTTAAGGAGTATAACAATAGTCATACAGAATATTATATCTATAAAGTAGCAGAAAGTATCCTAAGAAAGTACAGTTGTGTACACTTACCATAAATGTAGATGTTTGAGTGTATTCACTGTTGCAGTCATCACACTAGGGTTATCCTGCCAGGGATAATCCTCAGTCGGCCAAAATACCAGAGGGCTTAGTATTTCTGTGCCGATTACTGTCGCTCCAGGACTGACTTCAGGTCATCAGTGGAACAAAATCAGGCAGCTGACGCCTTTACATCAGTTTTTCTTGCCCCAACTGTCAGGAGTCCCCAAACAGAGAGCTAGGTTATGGTGGAAGAATACCAGTAGAAAGTAAACACCAAATATTCCCTGTAAGGAGTGAGGAAGAGAGAGAGACAAGGGGGATGGAGGGTGGGAAACCAGGACTGCAACAGTGAATACACTCGAACATCTACATTTATGGTAAGTGTACACAACTGTACTATGTTCTTCGTGTTCCACTGTTGCAGTCATCACACTTGGGTTGATTCTCAAAGCTGAAGAAAAGCGTGGAGGCAGTCAAGAAGACTGGGGGCTGGCTAAGATGCGCTGCAAGACTGCGGTTGCAAAGCCTGCCCTGGATTTGGAGAAACTAGGCAGGTGGTAATGCTTGGTGAAGGTATGAACAGAAGTCCATGTTGCAGCCTCCAGGATGTCCCTGGTGGGGACCCCTCTGAGAAAAGCTGCAGAGGTGGAGGTTGCCCTGGTGGAATGCGCCCTGACCCCCTTAGGGGGTGGTTTCCCATGGTGTTTGTGGCAGAAATGGATGCAGTGTGCTATCCAATTGGAGATTGTTTGTTTGGATATGGTCTTGCCCTCTGCCCCTGCTGCAAAGCTGACTAGCAACTGGCAGTTTTCCTAAATGATTTAGTCCTATCCAGGTAGAATCTGAGCTGTCTGTGCACATCTAGAGAATGCAGAATTCTTTTCCCCTTGTTTTGTGGGTTAGGGAAAAAGGTGGCCAAATTAACTGATTGGTTGAGAGCCACATTGGGCACCACTTTAGGCATGAAACTTGGGTTAGTCCTGAGGGAGACCCTGTTAGCATGGAAAATGATGAAGGGCTCTACAGCCATGAGTGCTTGTAGCTCAAACTCTTCTAGCTGAAGTAATGGCCAGAAGCAAGGATGTTTTACAAGAGAGGAATTTTAACTCTGTTGAAGCTGCAGGCTCAAAGGGGGGAGGGGGGAGTTTTTCCAACACAACGTTAAGGTCCCAAGCTGAGGTAGGAGCTCTTCTGGATGGCCTTAAATTGTTAGCCCCTCTTAGGAACTGTTTGATGAGAGGGTGTGAGAAGAGAGGTGGCTCTGTCCTGCAATGTGCAGAGATGACAGAGGCATGAATTGTTAATAGAAGAGAAGCATAAGCCCCTGTGTAGTAGGTCTGCTAAATAATCCAGGATGAGAGGTAGGGAGGGCTGTGCTGTTTTCAGCTCCTTTAGCCTGGATCCAGGTGCAAAATCTTTTCCACTTGTCAGCATAGGATTTTCTAGTGCTGGGGCATCTGGCCTCACTCATAACATCCAGGACTTGTTTGCTTACGCTGGCAGCTGGAGGAGAAGTCAGGGAATAAGCCAGGCTGCCAGGTTCATGGTCTGCAATTGTGGATGCATGAATTCTCCATTCTTCTGGGTCAGGAGTGTTGGGATCTGAGGTAGGTGACATGGTGGCAGGGGTGACCAGCTGCGCAGCAGTGGGTACCAGTGCTGGCGTGGCCAGTCTGGGGCAATCAAGATTGCTCTTGGTTTTTCCTCCCTTATTTTGAGCGGTACCCTTGAAATTAGTGTTAGAGGGGGAAATGCATAGATCGAGAGGTTTACCCATTGAAAGGACAGTGCATCCACTTTCTAGGCCTTGCTGTGAGGTTCCCTGATGCAGAATTTGCTGAGCTGGTGATTGTTGTGGGTGGCAAAGAGGTCCACCTTCGGTGTGCTCCATTTCCGGAATACAAGGATGAAGGTTCTGTGCTCTAGTTGCCACTCGTGTGGGTCTGGCAGGTTTCTGCTTAAGTTGTCTGCCAGAGAGTTTAGGGAGCCTGGCAGGAATTGTGCTTGCAGGTGAATTTGCATAGCTGAAGCTGTGTGCCAAAGAGTCATGGCGAGCCTGCAAAGAGGATAAGAGTGAGTTCCTCCCTGCGTGTTGATATACTACATCACTGTGGTGTTGTCTGTTTTGATCACTAGAGGGCCCGGGGAGAGTAGGGGTCTGAAAGCTGTCAGAGCGTGCTGAACAGCTAGCATCTCTTTTTGGTTGATATGCAGATGTACTTGATTTGGGCTCCAATGGCTCTGAATGCACCTGCCATCCAGGTGTGCACCCCAGGCATAATCTGATGCATTTGCGGTGAGGGTCTGGGTGGAGTGGGGTTGTGAGAAGGGAAGACTCTTGCTGTGGCTGCATGTTGCTGCCCACCAAAGAAAATCATTCTTTAGACAGGGTATCATAAGTATGACAGTTTCCAGGCCTTGAGAGTGTTGACACCAAAGGCTTTTTAGGTACCATTGTAGACTGCATATGGAATGAGTAGAATGCAGGAGGCCATGAACCCTAGAGCTTGCAGGATTTTCCTTGCGGATAAATGGGTTCAGGTGGCTAGTTGAGAGAAGTAGCCTGTCAGGAAGGCTTGTTTTTCTGGAGTAAGGAATGCCATCTGGGATGCTGTGTCCAGGCTTGCTCCCAGGAATACAATTTCTTGAGTGGGGACTAGTTTTGATTTCTTTTCATTTATAGTATACCCCAGGGAGGTCAGTAGGTCCTTTACAAAGATCAAGTGCTGTAACAGCTTTTCCTGTCTGCCTGAATCAGGCAGTCATCTAAGTAGGGGTAAATTTGAATTTTTCTTTGTCTGTAAAAAGCAATGGCTGGAGCCAGACATTTTGTGAAAACTCTGGGAGGAGTGGATAAGCCAAAGGGAAGCACAAAGAACTGAAAGTGCACTGATCCTGCCCTGAAACGTAGATATTTCCTGCAAGATTCCCTGATTGGGATGTGCAGGTAGGCATCTTTTAGGTCTAAGGTGGCAAAACAAGCACCCTTGGAAAGCATAGGACGAAGCTGCTAGAGGGTGGGCATTCTGAATTTTGGTATCACCAGGAAGGTGTTTAGAACTGATAGATCGAGGATTGGGTGCCCTCTTTTCGTACCAGGAAAAACCTGGAATAGAAACCTTGGCCTATCTGATCTGCAGGAACAGACTCAATTGTCCTCATGGAGTAAAGGGAATGGACTTCCTTTTTGGCCTCTGCCCACTGGTTTGAGGAAGATCTGGGAACCCTTTTGGGGTTGGCAGAATGTGAAAATAAAATCTGTATCCCTGGGACACTATGTTGAGGACCCATCAGTCGTTGGTAATACAGGCCCAGGTGTTTGCATAGGATGAGAGTTTTCCTCCTAGGACACAAGTAGTTGGGCAGAGGTAAGGGGTGGAAGTGTAAAGTCATTGTGAGTTCTTTCCATAAGGGGGTGGCTTAGCACTCCCTGTTTTTGAAGTAGAGGAACTCCATTTCTTAGATCTTTGCAATCCCTGTGACTGCAGTCGGGGGGGGGGGGTCTGCCTGCCCTAGGTATTGGCTAAGTTGGCTGGAGGGGGCCCGAAAGGACCAGTGCTTGGAGAGGCAATGCCTACTGAACCTCGGAGGCTGGACCAGTAAGAAGTCTAACTGTCTGCATAGATTTAGCTTTTTCTTCCATCTTTTTTAAAACCTCTTCTGCCTTGGTGCCAAACAAATTGTCTTTGTTCAATGGTGTGGAAATAGTTTTGATTTGACATGGTCTGGCAAGGTATGTTCCTTAAGCCAAGCATGCCTTCTAAGTACAGAATCAGTGACTGCTGCCCTGCAAGATGCTTCTAGGGCGTAAAGCCACATTGCAAGGTGCGTTTAGTAATCTGGCTTGCAGAATGCATAAGCTTTTGTAATCCTTTATTTTCTGCACAAGCAGGAAAGGTAGATATTTTTGTTTGAGGAGTTCCATGGTATGTTGCTGGCATTTCAGCAAGTGAAACTGACAATTTAGTGATCTAATGGCAAGAGTTGCAGAGGTGTATACTTTTCTACCCCATCTGTCTAAAGCTCGGGAATCCCTGTCCGAGGGGGTGGGATTCTTAGCTGTGGTTGCTTTAATTCCTTTAGGTCCTTGAGAGATGACCTCTGGGACAACAGTAGGATTTTTGAAAAGGAATTTGAGAGAGTTAGGGACTCTATAATACCAGTTAGGTTTCCTAGGAGCAGGAGGAAGGGTGTCAGGAGTCAAACTGGATTCCATACAGACATCATCCACAACATCCAAGATAGGAGGAATGGCTAAAGGTCTGTGCTGTTGTAAATCCAAGAATTCCCTGAGTCTCTTTTTGGACTGAGGATAGTCCTGACATTCCCATTGGAAATGCTCCGAAAGTATGTAGGTTTTCACCAAATGAAAAATCCTCTGGAGGAGAGGCAGAAGGAATGGATTCCTCTGCATCTGAATCCTCATAAGCAGATATGGGTTGCATGTCTTCATTTTCAGAAACCTCAGAGTCATCGGACTCCTGGTCACATAAAACTGCTGGGGACAAGTCTTATCTTTCTTTTGGAAGGAGTAGGCTGGCTTCCCCTAATAAACATGATAAGGTCTTCCATTTTAAGCATTTGAGACTGAAGCATGGAAGCAGGTGCATGCGCTTGGGTCATCGGTTGTTTAGGAGTAGTTCATACCCTGGACCTTAGAAACTCAGTAGTTTTAGAAAGAATTGAAGATGCAAAAGAAGTCGCCGGTTTGTGTCGAGTATCGGTAGTGCAAAGAACTTCCTCAAAAGCCGGTGCCTGCTCAGCGGCTCTGGACCCATCCAAGGTAGACACATCCACAGGATCCTTAGTCAAAGAAGAGTCTTGTGCCATACCGGACTCCGAATGGGTCTCGGTAGTGGCCTGCGAATCCACAGAAGTGGGCATCAGGGGCTGCGAAAGCGCCTCACTGAGGACTAGAGAACTGACGACTAGCTTAACAGAAGCATCATCGGCAGTTATGGACCTGTGCAGTCTGTCTCTGTCTTTATCATTACGTTTTTTCAGAAGATCGGTAGTTGGATGGCTTACCGAAGCCATATTGGAATACGGGGACAGAGAGTGAAAGTATTTTGCTACAATAAGGGCCTGCCTACATATAGTTCTGGTGTTGAACAAAACACAAAAAACGACACCGAGGTACATCGTGGTCTGGGCCTGAACAGGTGACGCAGTAAGAATGGAAGTCTCGGTGTGGTATTTGCTTTCCACAGGCGAGACAATTGTTAACTTTTTCTGACATCTGTTAGAGCAAGAAAAAAGGATCCCCAGAGGGGTACTTAGCTTTAGAAGACTTCAACTTCAATTCAGAAACAAAACTCAGGTAGCAGCCGACCGGCACTCATGCGAACTGCTTCTGCTTCGGGCTCCTCAGCAAGAAAGACTGATGTAATGGTGTCGGCTACCTGATTTTATACCACTGATGACCTGACGTCAGTCCTGGAGCGACAGCAATCGACGCAGAAATACTAAGCCTCTGGTATTAGGGCCGACTGAGGGCTAATCCTGGCAGGATAACCCTAGCGTGATGACTGCAACAGTGAAACACGAAGAACATCTAAGCCAACACAGGAAAGGAGAAAGGACATTCGTCAGCCAACACAGGAAAGGAGAAAGGACATTCGGCAGATAAGGATGACTGCAATTAAAGATACAGACAGTAGGCAAGAAGGGGATAGAATTTATTGGAGAAAACTGGCAAAGGAACCAAGGTATTAGGGACAAATAACTACAGAAGGAACAATGACAGAATGGGAAGATGCCAAGAATTTATTTGGGCTGCAGGTTACAGACTGCCTTCTCTATCAAGGATTGATATCAGAGTGTAGGGAAAGATAAAGAAATAGGGGAATCCTAATCAAAAGACCAGCACTGGTAAGAGTTTTTATAGAATCTAGAACAGAAGCTACCATTACAAAAGGAATAATTAGTAGAGCATATAAAATATTGGATGATAACTGTGACGTCCCACCACTGGACCAGTAATCAAGCAGCCTCAATCCTCACCACTGGCAACAGTGGGGGATGTTGACTGGGAAGATAAGTGTACACACAGTATTTCCAGATGCAGCTCTCTGCATCAAGTGCAATTTCCCTTAAGAGCACAAAGAAACCACAGTCAGTCCAGTGCTGGTTTCTCACTATAGCTTCAATTCCCTAATAAAACTCCCCACTGCCACAACTATAGAACTGAGATCTCAGCTGAGTGACCAGGCCAAGACTTCCAGCACCCCGTCTGTCCAACCAGTGCTTCGTGTCCCTGCCCAAGTAGCTGACACACACACACACACACACACACACACACACACACACTTTGAGGACTGATTTACAGAGACACACATACACACACACCTGGGAGACACTGGCACAGGTTTACTAGCTATGCCTCCTTCTGCCCAGACTATAATGTAGTTACCACTGCCACCAGTCAACTCCTTATCAGTCACTTTAAGGCTTTTAAAGGGTGTCAGATCTTACTGTGTAATATTAATATTAACACAAATGGTAGTTTGACCAAGACCAAGGCTATTAGAAGTGGCCCACACAGTGTCTCCAAATAAACATGCAAGTAATCTCAAAATTTAAATAACTCTATACAGATCAGCCACAATTAAAGATTTAAATATATTTAATAATAAATAATAAAAGAAAAAGACAATACTAAATCTATATTCACAGTGACATCAGAGTTCAAAATCACAGGAAATATTTAAAACAACATTGCAGAACAGTCTCAAATAAAGAAAAACATCTAAACTAAGCTTTACTATATTCCTGACTGTATC